>NW_015161506.1:20547-41833 GCF_001447785.1 Gekko japonicus
GGTGGGTGTTGCCTTCTGACACACTTCCGGTGATGCCAGGGGGCGTGGCATATGCAAATGAGTTCTGCTAATGAGTTATGCTAATGAGCTCCTGCACCTCTTTTTCTACGAAATGACCCCTGGCTTTGATTGATCGTTGTTTGGTTCCAGAATTCTACAAGTCATATCTATTGGATGTACCAAAAAAATCACAAAGGGCGTGACTGTAAGGTGGAAGAAGAAGTAGAAGAAGAAGAGGAGGAGGAGGACATTGGATTTATCACCACATGCTTCACTACCTGAAGGAGACTCAGAGCGGCCTACAATCTCCTTTCCCTTCCCTTCCCACAACAGAAACTCTGTGAGGTAGGTGGAGCAGAGAGAGCTCTTTCGAGAACTGCTTGTGAGAGAACTGCTCTGAGAGAACTTGTTAGTGACCCAAGGTCACACCAGCAGCTGCATGTGGAGGAGTGGGGAAGCAAACTCAGTTCTCCCAGAGTAGAGTCCACACTCCCATCCACTACATCAAACTGGCAGAAGGAGGAGGAGGAGGAGATTGGATTTACACCCCACCCTTCACTACCTGAAGGAGTCTCAGAGCGGCTTACAGTCTCCTTTCCCTTCCCTCCCCTACAACACACACCCTGTGAGGTAGGTGGGGCTGAGAGAGCTCATTCACTCTGTCTGCTGAATCCTGCCAGTTAAAAGGGATCCTAATTCTGAAAACTGGTTGAAGAAACCTCACAGTTTACTGTTACTTGTGGAATAAGACAAATAGTATTTTATTCTTGAAGACACCTTCTGAAACGAAGCTTGTAATCCGGAACCTTTGTTGAATGAACAAACGAACGAAAGAATGAATATTGGATGTTACTTACTTGAATATATATTGTATGTTACTCACCTGGAATACTGAATGCTCAACAGCTCAGATTTTGAAGTCAAATTTCCCCCCTGGAGGATTGTACCTAGGAATGTGAAAACAAATTTCTTATAATTTATTGAATAATTCATTGTTACATTCATACATGCATCGTTCTAGTGAAGGGAGGGGTATAAATCCAATCTCTTCTTTTCCTTCAAGACTGTGGTCTGGTACCTTAGTTTGGGTACACTGGACCCATCCGTACCCTTCTTGTCCACAGATTTCAGAAAGTTATTTTGATAGCTCAGATTTTGAAGTCAAAATTTCCCCCTGGAGGATTGTACCTAGGAATGTGATTATATCTGCGTCTACATAAACAAGATCTCAGTTTGGCCAAGAACTTGAAGAGACTTTGTGACCTCTGTCCTGCAAAAATACTGAAACACATTTGAATGTATTTTATATCCTTTACAAAATAAAAGTCCTTGATCTATCTGGTGCACTTTCTCCTCATCACTGATAATTGTCAACGATGCTGATCGATGTGGGGAGCTGAAAATCAGCATGTTGTAACTCCTCCTGAACACAATGGGTGTTTCCATATTCTTATTTTCCTCTCTTGTGAGATACTTTTGCTCTGGGGTTTCCCCCTGTTCCATGTGTGTTTTGCTCCCCCTAGTGGTTGATTGGATATTACATCACTTTATGTCCAGCATATCTCTCTGAAGTTTAAACTGCAGTTTTTTATGCCGGACATAACACAATGTAATATCGAGTCAACCACTAGAGGGAGCAAAACAAGTGCAGAACAGCACCCCCCCCCAAAAAAAAGCAACAGGAACAAACAAGAAAAAAATGAAACTGGAGAAAAGTCTCTGATTGGTACTATCAATGCCTTTCTAACCATGGTTGTTGGCACACAGCCATTTATGCGTATAGGTCTTCCTCCTGGTGGATAGGCATTTGCAAATGCCCTCTATCTGGAACGATGCCCTAATATTCACATTTATATTACCCATGACGGTGTAAAAAATCCTACACCTCCTTTTCAAGAAGTGCGTTCAGCGCTGACTATATTGGAATGTCTTTGTCAGCTTTAATGTAAATCTTCAAAAACCCATTCCCTCTTACCAAGCCAAGTTCAACACGAAATTAATTCCTGTCAATTATGCCTTGTCAGTGTTTATCCAGAGTTCAGTAAGGTTTTTAAGAATATAATAATGGCATTTGGTGGAAACTGGGGCTTTATTTTGGGACCTCTTCAAGGTTCACCAGCGAATTGGGATGTTATTCTTTCCACTGCCCTCCATAAGTGCGTCTGTGTGTCTTTAATGCTTTTTGAGTGAATGTACGGCGAAATCAGTTCTGAATAGAGAAATCGTCACCTCCTTGATGTATGTATCTCTCTCATGTGTTACCAGAGCTCCAGTTGGAAAGCTTAACCCGCTTTGGAGCTGGCGGCCAATGCTGATTCATGGCAGGGTCCACAAATGCTATTTCATGTGGTTCCGTAAGAGCGCTTTGCGTCTAAGCCCCTGAGCGTACATTTCCTATGAGGCAAGGTCAGTTCAGTATGAGGTGGCGTTCTTGCCAAGGCCGTATGCCAAGGGTTACATAGGTATTATCTGTTGGGCAGAGTCCCAAAACGTCTCAGCCCCAGCTCAAAGAAAGAAGGTAGACGAGTATTTGCTTTTCTGTGAGGGGTGTGTGGTTTTTGGCCTGTTCCCGCCTTTCCATAAATTCATGCTATTTTACAACTTTGGAAGACACCCGCTGAACGATGACTTTCCCTCAAGGTCTTTTTTTTTTAACCTCACACAGTGCCAAGAATTGTAGCTTAGGAATGCAAGCAGCAGCACAGAAGTTGCTGAGGTAAGTGGTCCACCTCACTGGACAATGCCAGCTGAACATTCTAGAAGGCGCGACGGTGGGAAATACAGGGACACTCTAGAAAGCACAAATAAGAAAGGTGAAGAAAATAGATTAAGTTACAATGTTTACATGAACAGAAATTTAATTTTTTTTGTCATAACAATTTTATTTTCCATACAAGACAAAACAGAAGAAGAAGAAGAGATTGGATTTATACCCCGCCCTTCACAACCCAAAGGTGTCTCAGAGCGGCTTACAAACTCCTTTCCCTTCCCCTCCCCACAACAGACACCCTGTGAGGTAGGTGGGGCTGAGAGAGCTCTTGACAGAAACTGCTCTATTTCAAGAGCAGCTCTTATCAGAACTACGGCTTGCCCAAGGTCATCCAGCCAGGTGCAAGTGGAGGAGTGGGGAATCAAACCCGGTTCTCCCAGATTAGAGTCCACACACTTCACTACAACACCAAACTGGCCAAAAACAAACGAACAAACGTACATACAACAAAAGGGGGGGTTTTCTGTTTAAAACATAAAACTTTCTGTTAAAGTACCTCATATGTTACCAAATTGTATTTTTCAGTTTTCCCACCTTATATTTTAAAATATATCTTTGTTTATAATTTTAAAAAACCCAAGTTATCGTTCTTATTTCTTTGTATTTCGGTTGTACGTCCACAAAGTTTATTTATTGGTTTCTTCCATCCATTTGTAACATCTTGACCATGTATTTTCAAAATTTTCTTCATTTTGTCCTTTCAGAATTAAAGTAAGTTTGTCCATTTCTGCCGTTTCAATTTCACCCCCATAATTTCTTCTTTTGAAGGTACCTCGTTTTTCGTCCAGTATTTGGCATATAATATTCTTGCAGCTGTCACTACATGTATAATAAGATATGAGTCTTGCTTTTTACAATTTTCTGGGATTATATTCAATAAAAACAACTCTGGTACATAAGGTATATTACATTTTAGCATTTTTGGTAACAATTCATGAACCCCAGACCAATATTTTTTAACTCTATTGCATGTCCACCACATATGACAGACACATGAGTGAGACCCATTGTTCTCTTGTTAGCCTTTTTGGGCTCCACAATGACCTCTGTTGGAGGTCCTGCCTCCGTTGTCTTGGTGGTTGTAATAATAATTGCATACCGTCAAGTCACAACCAACTCATGGGGGACACCAGGACCATGGGGTTTTCAAAGCAAGAGATGGTCTGCCATTGGCTTCGTCTAAAAAGCAACTTTGATCTTCCCTGGTGGTCTGCCATCTGATTACTTACCATGGCTGACCCTCCTTAGCTTCCAAGCTCTGATGCGATTGGGCTAGTCTGGGCTATTCAGTTTGCATCTCGGTTGACACTTCAGATCAATAACACTTAGCTGCACAGTGCCCAAGCAGCTCATGCTCATGTTAATATACAAATCCCACTGGAATAGGATTACCACTCTCCTGGTAGGACCTAGAGATCTCTTGGAATTGCAAACGATCTCCAGCCAACAGAGATCAGTTCCCCTGGAGAAAATGGCTGCTTCAGAGGGTGGACTGTATGGCATTATACCCTGCTGAGGCCCCTCCCCTTTCCAAACTCCACCCTCCCCGAGGCTCTACCCTCAAATCTCCAGGGATTTCTCAACGAGGAGCTGGTAACCCCATGGTGGAACTAAAAGGCAGCCAGCCCTTAAAGAAACCATGATCCTTCTACTACAGATTCCATACGCAGTAATGTACCGCTAGAACCTAAGAGAATTCTACTAGGATATTTAAAAGTGGTGGCAGCGGCTTCAGAGATTAGTTCTAACTCTGCTTACAGCTGCTGAAATAGTTATTGCAGCATACAGAATCCCTTTCTATGAAAGACTGGTTTAATCATATCTGGAATCGGGCTTTACTGAATGCATTAACATATCAGCAAAGGATTGCAAAGACGTAACAAATAAGTGTTGTGAATACTGGGTGATTTTTATTATACGTTGGAACAGAAAAGTTGTAGAAGAGATGGATCCTTTTGCTTTTTAATTTTTTTAAATTAATCATTTCAGCAAATACAACAATAATACAATAATAGCAGAACAAAAATAAACAACCAACTTCACTATATAACACTGTGTTTTGTCAATATATAGTTCTCTATAACATATTTATTACAACGGCTATAAATTTACTATTTCTGTTATTTTCAAAAGAATTTGGGTTTTCTCGATCAAAACGACATTTTTCCAAAAAAGGATACCATTTCTCCAGGTAATTTGAAGTAGCCAAGGGGTTTTCTGATCTCCTAATGTCTTCTGTTATTTTGTCCATAATGGCATAATCTAGGGCTGCCAACCCCCCCGGTAGGGCGGAATTCCCCCTGCCCCGGAGGCCCATCACCCGACGCGGAGGCCCGTCACCCGACGCGGAAGTGACGTTGCACGCTGGGGGCGGGGCCACGCCATTTGAGGCAGCCATTCGAGGGGAAAACTCTTTGTTTTCCCCTCAAATGGCGTGGCCCCGCCCAGCGTGTGACGTCACTTCCCAGAGCAGCTCCCGGACCGGCAAGACGAGCCCCCGCCGGTAGGGAGTTTTGATTTGGCAACCCTAGCATAATCCCAAATTTTAGAATACCAGGCTTCTATTGAAGGGGAGTTTGGCATCTTCCAATTTATGGCTATAACGTTCTTTGAGGCCAGTATTAGTATTGACATGAGTTCACAACGAATTATTTTCTTTCTGTTTTTCTATGTTTTTCTCTCCCTCCCTTTTTTTCTTCGTATCAACTTATGTAGTGTAATAGATGCAGTGATTGGAATAAAAAACTGAAAAAAGATTTAAGGGCGCAGACTATGCCAAGGGGCCCCCAATCTTTTGGATCCTGTGGGCATATTTGGAATTTTGATATAGCGTGGTGGCCGCAGCCGCAAAATGGCTGCCAAAGGAGGCAGAGCCAGTTGCAAAATGGCTGCCATAGCTTCCCTTCAGTCACACAGTGATGGTCCTTATGTTGTGGTGGAAGCTGCTGCGGAAACATTTTTAAAAATCTGCACAGCCAATCCAATCTCCAGTGACCAATCAGAAACATTGCTGGGCAAAAGACCCAAAGGATTCCTAAAAACACTCAGGAGACGCAAAGAAAGGTGTTAATGGTCACCCAGTTCATAAATTTTGGCTGGTTCATGGTTTGCGAGGTGATGTTTGTGAACTGAAGAACCTCCATAAACTACCACGAATTTTGGTGCAGTTCGTGGCTCCTCATGAAAAACAGCTGAGTTGCCGGGAGTCCCTGCTGCTCAGCTGTTTGGTGTAACTGGCTCCCAGCCTTTTAACTCCCTGCTTTCTGCTCCCTGCAAAAAGCTGTGGGGAGCAGAAAGCACAGTTTAAATGGCTTGGAGCTGCTAAAACCCAACAGCTGAGCAGTGCTTTGGAAACCCCTGCTTTCTACACCCCAAGAAAAGCTGCAGGGAGCAGAAGGCAGGGGTTGAAACTTTAAATAGCTCATGGACCAATACAAACCAGGGTGGTTCGCAAACCAACCTCCCGGTCCATGTGGGTTTATGGTGCAGACACGAACCACAAACTGAACCGCCAAAATGTAGTTTGTGCGCATCCTTATTGGGAACCCCTGGACCCGGGCTCTTTTTGTAGAAAAAGCCCAGCAGGAACTCATTAGCATAATAGGCCACACCCAACCGCAGAAACTCATTAGCCTATTAGGCCACACCCCTGACAGCACAGCTTTTTAGCACATTAGGCCGCACCCCCATGTTACCAGAGGTGTGGTCATCCAGCCACACCCACCTTTTGCTTGTTATTCTGTTTCCCTTGTTTGTTGTCAAAACCCAGGGCCTTTTTTTTGTAGCAGGAACTCCTTTGCATGTTAGGCCACACACCCCTAATGTAGCCAATCCGAATGAGTTTCTGCTCTTGGGTGTGGCCTGTTATGCTAATGAGTTCCTGCTGGGCGTGGCCAACTCGGGAGCCAGCCGGAACTCCGTTCCTGTGCGTTCCTGCCCAAAAATAGCCCTGCCCTGGACTATGAAGTTTTTAGGCCATGCGATTTACTGTTCCATGGAAATCAATGGGACAGAGTGCAATCCTCATTTGGTCTATTCAGTATCCGACTCAAGTTTGCTCAGAGGGGCTTACTCCTGGGAAAGTGTTCTCAGGGGATCATTTCCGTCACTCAGATCTACTGGGCGTCCGAATGCTCGCCAGCAGCTGTTTCTGTCACCATCTCTTGAGCAACTGCTTCCTTATTTCTTCACTGCTTAACGCAAAATAATAATTTAGCCAACGTTTTTTAAACATGGTCTCTGAACCATGTAAGTGGTGAGGTCATTATGCATAAATCCCGGAGACTGTTCTTGTCCTAAAAAGGCAGTACCTCTAGGTCTGCATGCCTGAGCGAAACGTTCCTTTGGACTCCACGCATCTGCCTCTGTAACCAGACGCAGTTGTGACTTTCAGGATGAGAGAAAGGACTCGTCCTTTTATCTGCAAACTTTACTCTTACCTCCTGGGATTTTCTCTCCCTCAAGCTCAGTGCGAAGCTTCGCTTGAAGGATTCCCTCACTGCTGTCCTAAGCAGAGTTAGGCCTTCTAAGCCCACTGACATTAATGGACCCAAGAAAGTTCAACTCTGTTTAGGATCAAGTTATAACTTTCTTTTCCTCCTCCTTTTTTAAAAAAGGTACTCTAATATATATTGCCTTCAGTTCTCTCTCTCTTGTTTCACCGATACATATTCTTTTCTTTTGGCCTGAATTGTGCAAAATGCCTGCCCTAGTCTCAGGTCCATAGATTCATAGTTTCTTGAATAATATAGGTTGTGGTTAAACGCGTGAGATAATGTGGAGGGGAAAGCGAGGCTATTTGCTCTGTTGGAATTTGACCTGCAGTTGAGCGATCAACCTAGCAGTTCGAAAGCAAGTAGATACATAGGAAGGGAACAGCGTTCCGTGCACCTTGGTGTTTAGTCATGCCGGCCACATGACCACGGAAACGTCTTCGGACAGCGCTGGCTCTTCGGCTTTGAAACGGAGATGAGCACCGCAACCCTAGAGTCGGACTCGACTGGCTTTCGAGCGAGGGAAACCTTGACCTTTACTGCGTGATCACACAGTCCCTGGGAGCTTCAGGGGCAGCCAACCACTGTGTGATCAGATGCAACCATGGGTGAATCGGGTTTGTTTTGGGTTTTTTGCAGTGACTGTTTTGCTTCCAGTGTGCTTCAATGGAGGGTCGATGATTCACATCTCTGCACTGAGTGCTCCCTTTGCAGTGTGTGATGATGTGCATACTGAAACGGGGGGGGAAAACAACAGCATGGAGTCGGGATGGCCCGATCAGACCATCCCGATGCCATGAGAGCATGCTGGCGCGATCACACAGGGGAAGGTCCATTCCTGGCCCGTAGGAAACCCATTTGCTACCGGACTTTCCCTATTGTTTTGGGTTTTTTGCAGTGTGCTTGACTGTTTTGCTTACAGTGTGCTTCAATGGGGGATCGATGATTCACATCTCTGCACTGAGTGCTCCCTTTGCAGTGTGCGATGATGTGCATACTGAAACGGGGGGGGGGGCAGCAACAGCAAAACAACAGCATGGAGTCGGGATGGCCCGATCAGACCATCCCGATGCCATGAGAGCATGCTGGCGCGATCACACAGGGGAAGGTCCATTCCTGGCCCGTAGGAAACCCATTTGCTACCGGACTTTCCCTAGTGTCTTTTTACTCTGCTTCTGCAGCAGAGCAAAACGGGTTGCCAATGAGTGCGGGACGCTTCCCAGATTTTGCGCCCTTAAATTCTGCCCGGCATTCGCACCTATGGCATAGCTAATTCTGTGTGCAATCGCACCTATATTCTATTAATAAGGTTGCTATGGTCCGGGTCACATGGAGGTTTTTGGCCCGGGAGAGGGACAGATCGGGGCCGCAGCAAACGGGCGCGATCTCACTGCAACATCTGGGAAGCGGCGCGCACCCGTCCCCGATCTGTCCCTAACCCCGGAAACCCTGTAGCAAAAAAGAACCACCGACAGAGGTGGTCTTACCTGAACGGCCGCAGCAAGTGCGGCCGTGGGATCACCAGCATGTCCTTCTGCCGGCGCATCCCCGACTCCTGGCCGAACTGCGAATGCGGATGCATACGCAGCCAGCTGCCTCAGTCTCCCGACCATGGCTTCCTCTCCGGCATCTGATTGTGCCAGGGAGGAACGGCGCCGCGGCTCAGGGGATCCGTGTGATCCCGCCGCGGCGTGTTTATTTTGGTGTGGCTTCTAAAAGCCACACTTTGGCCCACATTTCCCCCCCCCCCCTGTGGCAGGGGCCTATATTTATTTACTTCATTAGTACTCCACGTTTCTCCCTAATGACGATCCAATGTGGTTTCCAACAGTCTTCCCTCCTCCGTTTTACCCTCCCAACAACCCCGTGAGGCAGCCACAAAATGGCTGCCACGAGAGGCGGAGTCAGCCACAAGATGGCTGCCACAAGAGGCAGAGCCAACCACAAAATGTCAGGGGGCAAGGGCACGCACAGCTCGGATCGTATCTCTTCAACATTTCAGGCAGAAGCTCTGTTTAACAGGCTGCCTTTTAAAAAGAACGCATTGTTGAAAAATATTGTCTCGCCTATACACAGTGTACCTTCGGTCGCGCAGTTAAAATCCCTGTGCTAAGATGGCCGCTGCTGCCAAAGCAACTTTAAAAACAAACCAAGCCTGCACAGCTAACCAGATCTTCAATGGCCAATCAGAAGCCCTGTTGGGCCAAATTCTGACCAAGCCCTGCCCACTTTCTCAAAACGCTTGGAAGGTGCCAGGAAAGATTGTCAGTGGATGCCATGGTGCCCCTGGGGCTCCATGTTGGGGACCTCTGGCTTAGACAATAGTCAGCTGAGTCATCCTCTGCTATTTTTATTTCTAGACTTGGGCTTTTTCATTCCTTTTTTTTTTTCTGTCTTTCACTTTATTGCTTACAATGCTCTGAATTCGCCATTGCGAATTTTCATCCTGCATTCTTCGGTTGCTCGCACACAGGGGTCATTTCGTAGAAAAAGAGGTGCAGGAGCTCATTAGCATATATTTGCATATGCCACACCCCCTGACATCACCGGAAGTGTGTCAGAAGGCAACACCCACCACTCAGGCACCACTGGACTCTTTTGGATTGCTAGCTATTGGGGGGGGGGACGTGCAGATCTGTCCTCACAGAGGAGGGAGAGCTTGTACCTGAATAAAACTTGGCCTTAAGGGTGCCACTGGACTGTTTTGGATTGCTAGCTGGGGGGGGGGATGTGCAGCTCTGTGCAGGAAGGAAGGAAGGGAAAAAGAGAAGGAAAGAAAGAAGGAGAGAAGGAAATAAGGAGGGAAGGAAGGAAGGAAGGAAGGAAGGAAGGAAGGAAGGAAGGAAGGAAGGAAGGAAGGTTTCTTGCTTCTCGTGGCCTGGGGCTGCTGGGATCTTAAGTTAATGTATGAGTTGTTTTTTCTAAAGTAAAACCTCAGTATTCAGGTTAAATTTCTGTGTTGGCACTTAGCGATAAATAAGTGGGTTTGGGGTCGCAATTTTGGGCACTCGGTCTCTAAAAGGTTTGCCATCACTGCCCTAGGTGCTATTTGGGAATGGACTCTGGGAGGGGAAAGCATCACTTCTGGGTTCGCACCTGGAAGAGATGTCATTTGCCCCTCCCCCAATCACAATGTTCCACGAATCTTCCAAATCTCTATGGTAAATACCATAGAGATTGGATCAGTTCCTAAGCATTGCACTGTGCGTGTGTGTGTGTTTGCATGTGTGTGTGCGATGTCACTACTGGGGTTTTCACATGGAAATTCCATCAAAAAGTCAGCACCAGAGCTGACGATGGAAGGGTGGGCATTGGAGTTCTCCCACCTGGAGCAGGCAGCTGGAAACTGTAGAAGACTTTCTGAGATCAACATATGAAGGCATAGCAGGATACTTACAAACATTATTGGATCAAGCTGATATTCTAAGGACCTGGTTAGTGTTGACAGAGAATGGGAAAGTGACTTCTGCCATCTTTTCCCTCCCACTGCAGACCCAACTTTGCCCCCTCCCCCAAGTCCCTGCGACTTGCCGGAGGACAATTTAGGAGAAGGGGACAGGTGGTGGCAGCTCAAAGGGAGGAGAAAGCAGGTAAGCTGCCTTCCTCTAGTGTCATGATCCAAGCACACACACCCATCACCCTCAGTGCGAAAGGAAGAAAAAGACATTTCCTATACATAAAAATCTGTAATTAAAATGATGAAATATCATAAGATGGGATATTAGCCTTTTGACATCTTAATCTGAACGGGAGAGATCAGGGAAGCGCCATCCGAGCTGCTCAATTAAATTTAGAAATTCCTCTTCCCCCTTCATTGTTATGAATAAATAGAAAGATTCGGTAGCAGTCGGTGGAATTATTAATTGCAGCGAGTGCGGAAAGTGCACGCACCGTATCGTGAAATGGAGGATCATTGTTAGTGACTATATTTCTTGGTAATTAAGGCCCAGACTAATGATGCAAGTTTTTTTCCAGCATGATTTTCATCTGATTATGAGGCTGCTTCATTAAGAGTGCTCAGACTAACGAGCTGTAGCTGTAATAAAGTAATTTTCTGTCTTGTGCTCTGATTGATAAAGAGTTTCTATCGCTAAAAGGAATTGAAAATATAATTATAATTAGAAATGGTTGAATAAAGTTATTACAGGATTGCTGGAAGGTAGTGCAATTGACACTCTAATTTTTTGGTGGCAGTGGAGGGGGGGGGCAAGCGCGCATCTTAAAATTAGACTGTAGGAAGTGGGGTGCGGGGAAGAGGGGAAAGTAACCGAGCCACCGGGGCATCTAAATGGGCAGTGGGATGGTGAAAGGGACACAGAGAGGGAAGGAAAGCAAGGCTTGCCTGCCCTGTACCGAATGTGAAAAACGCTGATCTTCCTGGATTCCCATCAAGTGAAGTAAAGCTTATGAAAATAGTTTTCACTCCATTTATAACAATGATCATGGTGCCATACGTGGTACAAGAAAACCTCTCTCTGGCTTTATCAGGACCGGCGTTGGATAATTTTGAACTTTGTTCCCCACTAGTGTGTCCTTGTGTGTGTCTAATTTCAGAGGGTAGCTAGGTTGGTCTGTGGGAGGAGAGCTAGATTCGAGTCCAGTAGCATCTTAGAGACCAAAACGACTTTGGGATACAAGCTTTTGAGAGTCAAAGCTCGCTTCATCAGATAGTCACTCTCAAAAGTTTGTACCCCCCAACTTGTTGGTCTCTAAGGTGCTACTGGAGTTGAATCTAGCTTGTGTGTGTCTATATATCTATATCTATCTAGGTGGGATGTAGCCAGCGTTTCACTCAATCTCATCTACTTCTCCTTATTACCGCTTTTGTCCACGAAGTTCCCATGATCCCCAGCATAACCTTATTTTTGGTGGTCAAAGGGAATGTCTCCATCCCTTTTCACCAGCAGGAAAAAAAAAACCCTGCTGGATCCATCCCTCGGTATACATGATTAAATTAAATTGTGGGTTTTCTTATTCACGCTCAGCCCGCTATCAAAAATGCGCTCAGTGGGCCAAAAGATCTTCCCTTCTCTCTCGAGAGGGAGCTAATCATCTTTTTGAAGCTAGCAGCCTTATTGCTTTTTATGATGCCCACTTTTTGAAACAGTCCAAACCACGTTAGATCAATCCTTTGTGCCTGTGTCACGGGCTAGGGAAGCTAGAGTGATATTAATGCCTATAGTAGAGATTTTACTGAGAATTAAGCAGAGGCATTTGGGTACTTCAGAGTTGTTTTTCTTTTTTTAATCCCTATTCCAAGGTAGTTCCCCCTGCAAGGAACACAGTTATCCTTAAAGGCTTACCAATATGGACATTTGGTTATGTTAAGAAGAGTCCCGCGCAGACAGCAATGAATTCGATTGTGTTGGTTGGAATCTAATGGTAGATCATCAAGATGTATATTTATGCTAATTCCCTGGAAAGATGGCATTTTGCATCGATTGTTCAGCCCCGTAATGCGTTTTGGAAGATTTTTTGAGAATTTTTAAAAAATCATTCCTTACACATTATAGGGTGATAAAAATGTGTTATCGGAATACCATTAGGAGGGGGGGAAGAAAGAAGGGGATTTTATTGGTTGTTCGCCGAAAATGTTAGCTGTGATTAGTTACATAATCCTACATTAACCTGTAAATTAAAATTCCTTGGTGCAATTTGATGGCTGATTTAATTTTGTCTTTCTTTGTTTGCCGCAGGCTAATTCCATTATGAATTCTTTATACAGCCTTTTTCCTTCAATGATTAGCAGCGTCTACTCAAACCCTGATTGCGATTGTACACTTAGCACTACATAAAACCGGGGATTAATATTCCCCTGAAGAATTGTTGCTATGGATCTTGCTCTGCTCCTTCTAAGAGATGTTTCTGCAGCTCCAATTGTCCATAAATTATGATCTCTCGTGAATTATCAGCGGGAGTGAACTCAGCTTAACAAGAAGAAGAGAGCACTCTAGTTCTGAGAGACTGGGGAGGGGGGGGGAGAGGAAGAGAGAAAGATTCTCAATTATTAATTGCCAGGTTTTTACGCGACAGAAGAAATGATATTTCTATACCTCCATCCTTCATTCGGGAATGTAAGAAACCAGGACAAGTCAGATGTCGGGAAAAAGGGATTTTTTTTTAAAAAAAAACCTTTTCATTACTGACAGGTCATAAGACAAGAAAGGTTTCGGACTAAAATATGACGATTTCCCCCCCTTTGTTTCGCTTTCTCACCTTTATATTTACTATATGATTTCTCGGTTGCTATGCTAATAAACAGATTTTAAAACCTGGCTGGGATTAATTGGGGGAAGGGACATCATTAGTGGATTTTTTTCTCCTCTGTATTACGGGTAAATTCCCACTACTTGTTTTATGGTTGCCGACTATTTGCTCTCTATGCAAACCCCTAAAGGCAGACATTTAATTTTATTAGCAAGATGCCATTTGCTTCCAATGGCCAACTGTATTGGAAGGCTTAAAGCCATTTGTTGGGTGGAGAATAAGTGTTCCTGTGCTTCTGGAGCAATAGAAAATGACTTCACACGTGCGGTTACATTGTCCCTTGTTTGTTAAGGCAGGGCAAGACACATTGGGAACATTTGTTAATTCTGACGTTCAATGTTCAAGTAAATACGTTATCTTGAAATTGTTGTTTTATAATGAAACAGACTGGTTGCAAAGCTGGTTGCTAAATTTCTTGCGCCTGGTTTGAAATAGTTGTAATCGTCAATAATTTATTGTTTTGTTTTCCCCACCCTCTTTTTCCAAATCCTACCAAATGAGGAGTACTCACCGGAGAACACCCTGATGCTGGGAAAGATTGAAGGTCAAAGAAGACGGGGACGGCAAAGGATGAGATGGTTAGACAGTGTCATGGATGCAACAAACATGAAGTTGAGCAAACTTCAGAGGACGGCGGAAGACAGGAACGCCTGGCGTGATCTGGTCTATGGGGTCGCGAAGAGTCGGACTCGACTGTGCGACTGAACAACAACTACCAACCTATGGTTGAAGGGACAGGAAATAATACAATAGATGAAATAACTGGTGGATTTGGAGGGCCTCCACATATTTCAAACCTTTTGTAGTCCATGGGAAGGCTGCCAGTCATGTCTGTGTTGGGCATCCAAGTGGTCTCACTGCCTTGACGGCAGCTTGTAAATCGCCCAGAGCCCACTTGTGGGATTGAGCAATTCAGAAATCTAATTGATGATGATGATGATGTTGCTGCTGAATTCCAATCTAGCTGTCCTTCTGCAGAACAAGAGAAGAAAAGAAGAAGAGGAGGAGGAGGACGACGAGGAGATTGGATTTATACCCCGCCCTTCACTCTGAGTCTCAGAGCAGCTTACAAACTCCTTTCCCTTCCCCTCCCCTCAACAGACACCCCGTGAGGTAGGTGGGGCTGAGAGAGCTTTGAGAGAACTGCTATTTTTCAAGGACAGCTCTGACAGAACTATGGCTTGCCCAAGGTCATCCAGCAGCTGCAAGTGGAGGACTGAGGAATCAAACCCGGTTCTCCCAGATTAGAGTCCGCGCTACTCTCGGAAACTATACAGAGGGAGAGAAAATTCCCGGAACTGGGACTCTGATAGCACTTAGGAAGTCTGGAGAACACCTGGGGGGGTGTCTTCTGGGGGGAGGTGTACTGGAGGTGGAGGGATGGGTCTGCTTGATAGGGGTCTGCAGGAGCCCGAACCACTCTCTTTACTTTTCATATCAGTAACTTCTTACAGAAGCAAGCAGAATAACATCTGCACGACTTGAATTTTTGATTGCACGAAAGCTCTTTGGAACTGCACATTATTCCCCTCTCCACCGCCGGAACTGCAGAGTTTGTGTCTGGCTGCGTGTTTGGAATAAGCCCTGAAGTAAACCTTTTCTTCTTCTTCTTAGATTATAAGTGAAATATACTGGGTTCGAGACACGTATAGTGATCAGCTCATAGTTTATTAGTGATTTCAGCTTAACTCTAAGACAACTCTAGCAGGGCCGGAGCCATGCTTATATGCATGTAAAACACCACACCTCAAACACCCCACATTCCCGTGATAGGCTATTTACAAAACATTACTACTTGATTGGTTTATTCCAGAATCCTGGTCGGCTATTGTTCTTGTGCTCTAAGCTCAGCTATTGTTCTTGTGCTCCAAGCTCAGCCAGTCTCTAGGGTGATTCAATCAGGGATGATTCAATCCCAATACATAACAATAAGTGATAGGGAGAATTTCTCTAGGGCATTTTTTTTTGGGGGGGGGGCAACAGGCTAACCTTCAAGGCATGTGGTATCCGAAAAAGTGCGCTTGTACACAAAAGCTTATACCTTGAATTAAACTTTGTTGGTCTTAAAGGTGCCCCTGGGCTCAAACTTTGTTCAAGGCGCCGGTCGAGGGTTTGTTCGTTTTGAAAGGAAAAGACAGAATGAAAGGCGGCGGAAGAAGTTTGAAAATCATCCCTCTCCCTTAAAAGACGGATAATATTGTCCAGTTCTGAGATTGTTGTCTTATTTATTTATTTGGCAATTATTCATTGCTTTTCTCTGCAAGGGGTTCCTAAAGCCGCTTACAAAAGACCAGAATACAATTTATTTAAACCAATTGAGGAGGGGGAACCTCAAACAATACATTAAACGTAATCTTGCTCTGACCCCAGATCCACACAAAGGCACAGGCCAAGGGCGGAGAATCTTTTGGTTCTTCCCCTTTGGCTCTGACCTCTGGCACACCCAGGCTTTTAATAGGAACAAGAGGAGGGAAGCAGAAAGCTCAGCTCAGCTGAGACGTTAAGCACCTGGCAGCCATATTCCCACAATTCCTTGAGGCAAAAGTCTGTTGATGAGACCAGAGCTAATGCCAGTTTCTCCTTGACTGTTTTCTTAGCTTCTACACAGCGAGCAACGTACGATGCTGATTTCCTTCGAGGTGTCTAAGCAGAGACTGGATGATTAGTTGCCGTGGATGCTTTAGGTATGGTTGCCAATCTCCAGGTGGGGGCTGGAGATGTCCTGGGATCTCTCTCCAAGTGACAGAGTTCAGTTCCCCTGGACAAGAACAGAGGTCATTTCCTGCGGGAGTGCACAGGAGCGGAGCTCCGGCAGTAAGGAGCCCAGGGGGTGGGCACATGCAACAAGCCCCACCACCTGCTCCCAGCAGCCTTCAGTCAGGCCACGAGGAGCAAGAAGCAGCCAGGTAAGTTGTAGATCCCCCCCCCGGCCCACCTTCAGGTACAAGCTCTCTCTCCTCTGTGAGGGCAGATCTGTGCGTCCCCCCCCCCCAGTAGCTAGCAATCCAAAACAGTCCAGTGGAGCCTGAGCAGTGGGTGTTGCCATCTGACACACTTCCAGTGATGTCAGGGGGTGTGGCATATGCAAATAAGTTATGCTAATGATCCCCTGCACCTCTTTTTCTACGAAATGACCCATGTTTTGGAGGGTGGACTCTATGACATTATACTCTGTGGTCCTGTTTCTCCCCAACCCCCACCCCCACCGCTACCCAGGTCTCCAGGTCTTTCCAAACATGAAGTTGGCAACCCTAGCTTTGCATGGTTGTTTGGAAGCAGCAGCAGCAGCACTGCATGACATAAAATAAAGGGACAAAAGAAGCTCTGGTAGCTGTGAGTCACTCTTTGGGGGAAGAAGGGCTTCCTTTTATCTGTTCTAACCTGACTGCTCAGCAAGGAAACCCACAATACTATTGTTTTTAAAATTAATAAGTAAAGTGCAGCGTTTGTGACGACGACCATCTCTGCAAAAGATATAGAAGCAAATTAAAATGATTTCATTTGTGCTGGATGATTTGTGGGCTTAGGTGTAGGGTTGCCAGCTCCCCGGCACCAACTCCGCCACTGTTTACTTGCACTGCTAGCACTTTGCATTTTGTTGTGGTTTTAACGCTTTTATCTGTTTTAATATTTGTATAATGTATTTTATATATATATGACGGTGAGCCACCCTGAGCCTGCCTTCGCAGGGAGGGCGGGATATAAATCAAATGAATGAATGAAGAAATAAAAACTCCGCCACCAATCAGCTGGCCGGCAGGGGGAGCTAGCCCCCAAAAGACGGAGGCCCAGCAGCGATGTGTCGTCACTGCCCATGTGACGTGGAAGTAACATCATCAGGTCAGGGATGTTGGAATGATGCGCTGGCATTTCGGCAAAGACTCGATGGTAGAAGCCAAATTGACCATCGAGTTTTGGCCCAAATACCAGAGCATCACCTGACACGGCTGTGTGACGTTGTCACTTCCGAGTCATGTGGGCAGTGATGTAGACGTCAGATGGGCCTCCATCCTGCACCCAGTAAGTCCCCTCCATCCCCTGCCAGTTGCAACCCTACTTGAGTGTAGAATCAAGCCCTTCTTACCGTGTATTGGTTTTTGGAAGAAAAAAGGGGTGTCCAATAGAGGGGGTAAGACAGCAAGAAAGAGAAAAGCTGTACACATGTGCTTAGAAATGCAGTAACAAGACTATACTGTAATAATATTAAACAGTTTAAGTGACAAACAATACATGTGTAAAAGGAGGTCCAAAGAGTTGGGTTGACGAAATTTTCTAGACTACCAAGCTGTTTCATGGATCTTCATCCGAATTGGACCATACACACCATAGAGTTGTCCCCTAGTGATTATTCGGCATTGCGCTAAAACAGCAACTTCTACAGAATTTCAGTATTTTTCTGCTGCATAATTCTGCGAATAAGTCAATCGACAATTTTCATATATAGTCTAAAAAAGGAGTGTCAAACATGCGGCCCGGGGGCCAGATCAGGCCCCCGGAGGGCTTCGATCAGGCCCGCAGTGGAACTGGCTGTCTTTTGCTTCTTCTTCCAGTTCTGCTGCTGCTGCGTCGTCGTAGGTTTGCAGCTGACAGATACACACCTGAACGGCATACTCAAGATTGCAACAGCACCGACAATTTTATGCAATAATTCAGAGCGAGAGGTGTCGGTTATCAGACACGGTTAAATAAACAAAATATTGCAAGAGTGCTAACGTTTTATGCATGTTTTTATTTTAATTTAAGAAACCCCTTTGTGTTTGTGTCCTTGATAAAGTTTATACCTCCGCTACCTGGCATTACATTTTATGACACACATGGCCCAGCCCAACAAGGTCTCATTTATGTCAGATCCTGCCCGCATAACAAACAGGGGTCCGACACCCCTGGTCTCAAATGCAGCTGTTCTTAAGGATGGGGCATCTAGGTGGAATGAAACTAAAGCTGTGTATCGATTTTTGGAAGAAAAGAGGTGTCCGGTAGAGAAGGCAGTCATTTCTTGACCATTGCCTCTTTCCTGAGGGAAGAAGAGAAGAAGAAGAGAGGAGAGAGGAGTTTGGATTTATACCCCGCCCTTCACTTGGAGTCTCAGAGTGGCTTACAAACTCCTTTCCCTTCCACTCCCTACAACAGACACCCTGTGGGGTGGGTCGGGCCGAGAGAACTCTGACACAAACTCCTCTTTTTCAAGGGCAGCTGTGCCAGAGCTTGTGACTGACCCAAGGTCACATCAGCAGGTGCAAGTGGAGGAGTGGGGAATCAAACCCGGTTCTCCCAGATTAGAGTCTGCACACTTAACTACTACAGCAAACTGGTGGTCCGCACACTTAACCACTACACCAAACTACACCGAATTCTACCTCAGCTCCTATTCACTGAGTAGACCCATGTCTGCACTCCCCTCCTCCCAACAGCCATTGAGGACAATCCATTCCCATGGTTGATTCTCAACTCTCGAAAGCTTCGACTCTCGAAATCTCATACCCCACCAAAATCTTGTTGGCCTCCTAGGTGCTGCTGGAGTCCAGTCTAGCTGCTCTACTGTCAACCGACACAGCTATGAAATCTGGACAAGAAGTTATTTCTCTTGGATAAGAAGAAGAAGAGGAGGAGGAGGAGGAAGAAGAAGAGACTGGATTTATACCCTAACCCTTCACTACTCGAAGGAGTCTCAGAGCGGCTTACAATCTCCTTTCCCTCCCCACAACAGACACCCTGTGAAGTAGGTGGGACTGAGAGAGCCCTCTCGAGAATTGCCCTCTTGAGAACAGCTCTGAAAGAACTTGTGACTGACCCAAGGTCACACCAGCAGCTGCATGTGGAGGAGTGGTAATCAAACCCGGTTCTCCCAGATTAGAGTCCGCTCTCCTAACCACTACACCAAACTGGCTATTGGAGAGATATTCTTTTAAACTAAAGATCTGCTCTTCTTTATTCGAGAACACAGATTTACTTGGGAAAGCACTTGATATTCCGACCTAGTTATAACACACCGGAAAGGTTCTTATTTTATTAATATGCATTTAAATTTAGCCAGGTACTTCAACATGTCCCTGCATTTCTGATTACGATTCTTTTGAAGCCCCTTGCCGGAAGGGTAGGGACATTTGTTTTTTCTGAACTCGGCCTAGTCCGATGCTCTTCCCCGTCCATTTTTTTCTTCCACTGCTAAAATTAGGAAGGGAAAAGGACCAAGGGCAGTGGTGAGACATTGCCTGCTACTACCGGTTACACTGCAACCTTCTTCTTTGGAGGAAGTGCTAGGTTCCATCCTTACTGACTGATGAAATCACAAACAAATCTGCAGTCAAAGCATGCTCAATAAATGCAACGGTAATTATCTAGAAAGCAAAAGTGAATAATAATGCCAAGCTGATATTGTAGAATCACAATCATAATAAACAACAATGAACAATGATCCAAAAATGGGTAGTAACAATCTCAAACCCACAATAAGTCACAGCATATCTCAGAAGCAGCAGACTTCCTTCATAAATAGAACAAGCTCACAGAGATTTTTTTCTTGTTTATATAAATATCACATGTCCTTGAATTAAAGTCCAAACATCTATATACTGTGGCTTGTAGTAAATGAGATCCATTCCAAATAGACCCAAACAATGCATTTCCGGATAATATAATCAGCGTTTCAAATTTATTCCTTCATCAGGTATATCAGGTAAGTCTTCATTAACATACAATGAATACACATGTAGAAGCGAGGTCCCAATCAAAATATTCCAATTAGGCACAGCTCCATATCTCTTGCAAGTCGGAATTCCGACTTGCAAGAGATATGGAGCTGTGCCTAATTGGAATATTTTGATCGGGACCTTCCTTCTACATGTGTATTCATTGTATGTTAATGAAGACTTACCTGATGTACTTGGAACGGACCTCATTTACTACAAGCCACAGTAGAGAGATGTTTGGACTTTAATTCAAGGACATGTGATATTTATATAAACAAGAAAAAAAATTCTCTGTGAGCTTGTTCTATTTGTGAAGGAAGTCTACGGCTTCTGAGTTATGCTGTGACTTACTGTGGGTTTCTTACCACCCACTTTTGGATAATGGTTTGTGCAGCGGCTAGGTCTCTGATGGGTCTCCCCTTGAGGGAGCACGTCCAGCCGGCCCTGAAAGAAGAAGAAGAAGAAGAAGAAGAGAAAGAGTGATGAACACATGGAATTCACTGCCACAGGAAATGGTGGAGGCTACAAGCATGGACGGCTTCAAAAGGGAATTAGATAAGCATATGGAGCAGAGGTCCATCAGTGGCTATTAGCCACAAGGTATAGATAGGGGCTCTGGGGCAAGTGATGCTCTGTCTTCTTGGTGCTTGGGGGGGGTCAACAGTGGGAGGGCTTCTAATGTCCTGGCCCCACTGCTGGACCTCCTGATGGCACTGGTATTTCTGGCCACTGTGTGACACAGAGTGTTGGACTGGATGGGCCTACTCTGTCATCTTGGTGCTGGGGGGGGGTCAACAGTGGGAGGGCTCCTAGTGTCCTGGCCCCACTGGTGGACCTCCTGAGGGCACTGGTATTTCTGGCCCCTGTGTGACACAGAGTGTTGGACTGGGTGGGCCTTTGGCCTGATCCAACATTGGCATCTCTTATGTTCTTAGAAGAGATTGGATTTATACCCCGCCCTTCACTTGGAGTCTCAGAGGGGCTGACAAACTCCTTTCCCTTCCCCTCCCCACAACAGACACCCTGGGAGGTGGGTGGGGCTGAGAGAACTCTTGACAGAAACGGCT
>NW_015161506.1:42936-43074 GCF_001447785.1 Gekko japonicus
TCAAGGACCCAGAAACGGCTGGCTCTCCCGAGTATTAAGGAGGCCAGGCTGGTGACAACTAGGGCCAGGGCTTTTTCGGTGGTGGCTTCACTGTGGTGGAACAATCTTCCAGAGGAGACCAGGGCCCTGGGGGGCCCT
>NW_015161506.1:43416-59643 GCF_001447785.1 Gekko japonicus
GCTGCTGTCACTTCCTTTGATTATGGTAGCCTCCACACTCCCTGCTGCTTTCTCTTCTGTTGATCATCGGATTTTATGGTAGCCTCCACACTCCCTGCTGCTTTCGCTTCCTTTGACCATCAGATTTTATGGTAGCCTAAAGACCCTCAGATTGATTCCCTAACGCAACTCGCTATCATTTCTTTATTAAAGAACCCTGACTCGGGTCTCTTAAAATACTGCCGTCTCAGGCTGATTCTGCATTGGCTTTTCCCTCTGTTATTTTATGAAACGCACGTTGGAACAGAAATCCCCCTCTGCATTGCACGCTGCTGTCACTTCCTTTGATTATGGTAGCCTCCACACTCCCTGCTGCTTTCTCTTCTGTTGATCATCGGATTTTATGGTAGCCTCCACACTCCCTGCTGCTTTCGCTTCCTTTGACCATCAGATTTTATGGTAGCCTCCCCCGATCAGCTTTCCTCACCACACATTTACTACCCTCAACTAGAATCCATCCAGGCGGGCTCTTTGAATCTTTCCTTACCCCCTGCCTCAAATAAACATTGCGATTAGCATGCGGCAACCAACCCATGCACTATTGAACTCCGGGCCTCAGCTGGAGCCCAGATCAACAAGATAAAGTTAATTGGGCTCTGATAAGTAATAAGAAGGCCTTGTTTGTTTCCCCATCAGAGGATCTTTTCGCTGTGGCAAGCGGGAGATAATGAAGTCGACTCCAACCCAGCGTCATTTCCTCTTTCTGCTCTTGAGCACTGCAAAAAGGAACATTGCAGGCTGGCAAACGGTCCTCTTCTAATCCATGTGATGTCTGTATAAGGCACCCGGAACTGTGAAACCTTCACAGCTTCCCTGAGTAAAGGCTAGGGTCACCAACCTCCAGGTGGGACCTGGAGATCGTCTGGAATTACAACTGACCTGCAGATGGCAAAGATCGCTTCTCCTGCTTTGTAGAATAGACTTTAATTACTTAATGTATTTATTTATTTGATTTCTACCCCACCCTCCCTGGAAACAGGCTCAGGGCGGCTTACACTGGTTGGTACATAAATAGCCCTTAAAATCCATATAAAATCATTTCAACATTCAATTACAATAAGATCCTAAAATCCTAAAATCATAACGTGCTGGCAATATTTCATTAGTTACTTTAGATGACATACTGAAGAGTGCATACAGACAAAAAGTCTTTCAGCTCAGGGATCTTTCTATGTCACGCGGCGGCAAAGGCCAGATGTCAAAAATTAAGGGCCAGGATCTACAACTACAGTTGTTGGTGGTTAGTAGTGTAGGCGGCTCCTTAGTTGAAAGCGTGGTGGATGAGCTCCGTCTTGCAGGCCATGCGGAACTGTAAAAGACTTTATGGCATTATAACCCCTGAGGTCCCTCCCCAAACCCTGCCCATCCCAAATGTCCAGGAATTTCCCAACTTGTGTTTGGTAACCCTAAGAAAGGCCCCTGTCACACGGGAGGTTTTGGGCCGGAAGAGGGACGGATCGGGGACACAGCAAACGGGCGCGATCTCACCGCAACATCTGGGAATCGGCGCGCACCCGTCCCCGATCCGTCCCTACAGCCCAGTGCTGCGGAGCAAAAAAAAAATCCTAGTAAAGAGAAGGACTTACCTGAAACGCCGCAGCAAGCACGGCCGTGGGATCGCCGGCACGTCCTTCGTCAGGAGCATTCGAGTCTTCTGGCCAAACTGCGCATGCGCATGCATGCGCAACCAGCTGCCTCGGTCTCCCATCGGTGGCTTCCTCCCCGGCATCTGATCGTGCCAGGGATCTGTGTGATCCCGCCGCCGCGTGTCTCTTTTGGTGCGGCTCTAAAAAGCCGCACTTTGGCCGTGTTTTTTCTGCCATGTGGCAGGGGCCATAGGCACCCTTCTGCGTCACACCTAACACTGCTGACATTAGAACAAAATTGGAGTCCAGGGCAATGCTCCCTCTGAGCTGTGGAGTCATGTGAGCAAAAATTCTACTTTGCGAGCAACTGGTATTAAAGTTGTGAGCAAGCGATTTGGCTACTGCATAAATTAGTTGGCGCTGGAGCCATCCTTCTTGAGCAAAGACAAAAATGTGTGAGCTGGAGACTAAAAAACTGTGAGCTAGCTCACACTAACTCAGCTTAGAGGGAACACTAGTCCAGGGGCACCTTTAAGACCAACGAAGTTTTATCCTGGGTATAAACGTTTGTGTGCATGCACACTTCTGCTGACATTGTTTAACAACAATATATAATTTATGTCCTGCATTAAGTATGACGTTCCTCTCCCCACAGTACATCAAGATCAGAATACCCCAAGGTGTGCAAGAGATTCACACTGCCATACTAAACAGAGTTACCCCCTAAATTAGTGGATTTAGAAAGGTGTGGCTGTTTAGGTTAGCTTCCAAGGGCACCCGTGTCAGTCTGCAGTAATAATCTCCCTTATAAATAAAAGCCGAATGGTGGTGACACTTCTCTAGAACATTCCACACGCTCCAAAATCAGTTCGCTCTCTGATCTGTCATTCAGAGGGTCTCCCTATCCACTGGCTGCTTTGCCTGAGTCCTGCCTCCAACATTCTAAACATTTTGCTGTTCCTCTCCTCCCCATAGCCAGTCAGAACACAGAGGCTATTTGCATATGCAGCCTCATTGGCCTCTGCCTCGGAACACAGAGGTCGTTTGCATATGCGACTTGATTGGCTTTTGCCTCTAACATTCTAAACAGTTTTGCTGTTCTGAGGTAAAATGTGTCCAATCTCCAGGTGAGGGCTGGAGATCAGTCAGAATTACAACTGCTTTCCAGATGGCAGAGATCAGTCCCCCTGGAGAAAATGGTGGGCTCTGTATCCTTATATGCTGCTGAGGTGGCCCCCGTATGACAGCCAATGTGACGTAGCAGTCAGGGCTTCAGAGCACGGGAGAGGCTGCAGGTGTGTGGGGGGTGGAAAGCTGAAGAGTGAGGGGGAAATAAAGGTAGGTTGATGATTGGCTGGGAAGGAGATCGGGTTGCCAACTCCAGATGGGAAATTCCTGGAGATGTGAGGGATGGAGCCTGAAGAGGGTGAGGTTTCAGGAGGCGTGGGACCTCGGACAGGTACAAAGCCATAGACTCCACCCTCCAAACCAACTATTCCCTTCTGGGGAACCATTGTTGCCAATCTCCAGGTGAGGGCTGGAGATCACTCAAAATTACAACTGTTCTTTAGGTAGCAGAGATCAGTTCCTCTGGAGAAAATGGTGGACTCAGTGTCATTATATCCTGCTGAGGTCGCCACAGCAAATTGACACTGAGTGTCCAAGGCCGGGGCACCCGCCCAGAGCCTCTTTCTAGAGGCCGTTGTATTTATTTCCAAAATGGGCCTTTTTCCTAGTTAATAATAATTATTGTGTGTAGACTAGCCAGGAGCTCCTAAGATTGTCTGGCAGCTAGAAGTTCTAGCTCTTTTAGTGTTATGCACCACTAGGTGGTAAGCTAAACTTGTTTTTAAACCAAACAATAGGGACCTCAAGCGTATGTGATATACAGAAATACAAGCTGCAAGGGTAGACCGTCAAAAAAATCACAAATTTCACAAATTACCAGTAGATATCAGTCTATGGCAACACAATTATCGCGAATCAATAGATAAAGTAGGGTCACAATTCAAAAGCACAAGTTGCAATACAAACATTTAACAAGAGGAGGTATGACAATTCAATAGTAGAAAAAGAATTCAACAGGATTGTTGGGGATTGTTTTTGTAACATGCTGTTTAAATGAACTTATTTTGTTTTGGTGTTAATTATAAAAATTATGAAACAGAGCAGTTTGTGTCAGAGTTCTCTCAGCCCCACCTACCTCACAGGGTGTCTGTTGTGGGGAGGGGAAGGGAAAGCAGATTGTAAATCATTCTGAGACACCTTTGGGTTGTGAAGGGCGGGGTATAAATCCAATCTCTTCTTCTTCTTCTTCTTCTTCTTCTTCTTCTTCTTCTTCTTCTCCTTCTTCTTCTTCTTCTTCTTCTTCTTCTTCCTCTTCCTCTGCTTCTGATTCGAAGGGAACAATAGGCAGGCAACTTGACACGGCTTCCTTGATCTCCATCAGTTCCCCCGTCCCCATTTCCCCCTCTGTACTTACCACCTCACAATGAATTACTTGGCTCAGGCAGCTAATGACCACTGAGGCAAGTACTGACACAGGAGAATCTGCACACCAATGCAGGAGCGATCGCTGAAAATAAAGCAGATGGCAAGCTGACACTAGCCAATGCAGAAACCAGGATTCAAGGCAATGCAATGAAAAACAGATATTCTGAGGCAAGGGGGAGCCGGATCGAGTGCTGAGAAAATGCTGAGTGAATGGCAGATGCCGAACAGAGCTTAGCCTCACCAACTTCACAGGTTGTTGTGGGGACAAAGTGGAGGAAAGAGGAATTATGTAAGCTGTAAAGTACTCAGTTCGATACATCACGACTTGGACAACGACATAAGAAACACACGTTTACTCAGTACTTCACACTACAAGGACAAAGACCAAGACAAAGGGCCGCATGGCCAACTATATACATATCCAAGGGAACACCCCTGGATCCCATTGGGGGAGGTTGAATTCCCCGCCAAGGTTTCTATGGGTTCCCCTAGTGGATCTTAGAAGCTTAGCCTCTATTGTTCTTTAGGACTCAAGCTCTGTTCGCCCGGCCCCTGCCTGGTAGCGGTTCCCAGGACACAACACCCCTCCCCACATAGTTCGTCCCCACCTGAGTAATGTAGTCCTGTAAATACGCAGGGGCTCGGCGCTCTCTCAGGGAGCGGCGGGGAATTGGCACCGGCACTGGGTCCGGGGTACCAGCGGCCAGGGCGGTGCCTTCCATGGATTCGGTGGGCTGTGGTACCGGCTGTGGAGGCGCTGCTCTTGTTGCCCCTGGGGTTGGGTCCTGCAGCTGGGTGTTGCGGGTGCCGGGAAACTCCCGTTCCACCCCTGCCTCCGGTGGACTCGCCACCCCGACCTCTGGTCTGGGGAGTCCTCCTTCCTGGTGCCGTCGCAGCTGGTCGATGTGTTTGCGTAGAAAGAAGTGCTACATACAAGAATACTGCAATGGTGCAACTAATACAAAATACTGTATGACAAATAACAGAATAATCATTCCATAATATTTAATCTTTTTTCTTTTTTCAATGTAGACGCCGCGAGATGAACATGCAAGACGTCATGAAGAAGCGGAGGACGAACTTCCCTGGAGTAACCGTTTCGTTTCGATATTTCTTTTTCATACAAACATCAGTTCTGCTTCAGCATACTCATACACCTTCCCATAAGGACCTCTCTGATTCCTAACAGCTTCAGAACCAGCCCGATTTGATACATAGGCTATGTGCCGGTTATAAGCTATTCTGAAGCTGTTAGGAATCAGAGAGGTCCTTATGGGAACTGATGTTTGTATGAAAAAGAAATATCGAAACGAAACGGTTACTCCGGGGAAGTTCGTCCTTCACTTCTTCATGACGTCTTGCATGTTCATCTCGCAGCATCTACGTTGAAAAAAGAAAAAGATTAAATATTATGGAATGATTATTCTGTTATTTGTCATACAGTATTTTGTATTAGTTGTACCATTGCAGTATTCTTGTATGTAGCACGATTGTCATACTGCTACCCCCCTTGTTTGTTTATTGCATAGAAAGAAGGACATAAGCAAAAATGAGTGGCGGAAGTGGGATGCATTTGAATACGGACCTTGAGTTCAGTCGTACCGTCGAGAGGGATGGGAGCTGCAGCGGCAGATCTCAGATTCGTTTTAAGCGCAACTAGGAAAAAACGTTTCCCACAAACAGCACAATACACTTAGAGATGTCATCGCCATCATGCAGACGAGAACTCAAGAGAGAAAAAAATCCGCTAAGCAATAATGTTGGCGACAGAAATCTAAGATTGCTAAAAGGCTTCCCGCCCTGTTTAAAGCAAGAAGAGACAATGATGCGATCACATCTTAATGCAAAAACCATTGCATGTCCCATGATCCAGAAGTGCTTCCTGGCGAGTGGAAACCTAAAGAAACTTGACGCAAAGTTTAATTCTGGTCAGGAGCAGAGCAGACGGGAACAATTGTGAAACTGTCCCTTTCCGCTCCGTGTTTCTATGTTTCTAAAGTAAACGAAAGTATGCTAAACTAAAACAAGGCCAGACCCCTTATAAAACCAAACCAAAGCATGTTTAAGTTGCTCTGTTTTAAATTGCACATACTTCACTGTCTGCTGTTAAGATTTACAGAGGTTACAGTGCCGGTTTGGTGTCGTGGTTAAGTGTGCGGACTCTAATCTGGGAGAACCGGGTTTGATTCCCCACTCCTCCACTTCCACCTGGCTGGATGACTTTGGGCAAGCCGTAGTCCTGATAAGAGCTGTTCTCTGAAGGACAGCTCTGGAAAGAGCTCTCTCAGCCCCACCAACCTATCTGTTGTGTCTGTTGTGGGGAGGGGAAGGGAAAGGAGATTGTAAGCCACTCTGAGACTCCTTTGGGTAGTGAAGGGCGGGGTATAAATCCACTCTCCTCCTCCTCCCCCTCCTCTTCTTCTTCCTCCTCCACTTCTGCTTCTTCTTCCTCTTCCTCCTCCTCCTCCACCTCTTCTTCTTCTTCTTCCACCTCCTTCTCTCCTCCTCCCTCCCCCTTCTCCTCCTCCTCCTCTTCTTCTTTGCAAAAGTACCGCATGCTGTTGCTAGGGTTGCCAATTTCCAGCTGGTGGCTGGAGATCTCCTGGAATTCCAACTGATATCCAGGTCATTGAGGTCAATTCCCTTGGATAAAATGGCTACTTTGGAAGCAGGACTCTATGGCATTACACCCTGTTGAGGTCCCTCCCTTTCCAAACTGTGCCTCCCTCAGATGCCTCCCCACCCCCCCCGATCGCCAAGAATTTCCCAACCCAGAGCTGGCAATTTGTCTTTGTACATTTATATCTCACAACCAATGTTCCCTCTAAGCTGTGGAGTCTTGTGAGCAAAAATTCTATTTTGTGAGCTACTGGCATTAAAGTTGTGAGTGAGCAATCTGGCTACTGCATAAGTTAGTTTGCTCTGGTGCCCTCCTTCCTGAGCTAAGACAAAAATGTGTGAGCTGGAGGCTAAAAATCTGTGGGCTAGCTCACACTAACTCAGCTTAGAGGGAACACTGCTCACAACCATCACTATACATCGAGAGCCAGTTTGGTGTAGTGGTTAATCTGGGAGAACTGGGATTTGATTCCCCACTCCTCCACTTGCACCTGGCTGGATGACCTTGGGCAAGCCGTAGTTCTGATAAGAGCTGTCCTTGAGAAAGAGCAGTTTCTGTCAGAGCTCTCTCAGCCCCACCTACCTCATAGGGTGTCTGTTGTGGGGAGGGGAAGGGGTTTGTAAGCTGCTCTGAGACTCCTTTGGGTAGTGAAAGGCCGGGTATAAATCCAATCTCTTCCTCCTCCTCCTCCTCCTCCTCCTAAGGCACACAACAAGACATGCGGACAAACGGCCGGCAGGCCAACTATATACACACCTGGGGACACCCCCTGGTCACCATTGGTGGGTTTGAATCTCCCGCCATGGCTCCCATTGGTTCCCCTGTGGAGGGACTAGAATCCTAGTCCCCATTGTCTTCCAGGACTGAAGCTCAGGTATGTGCGCTGACCTCCGGTGGCGGTCAGTGGACACAACAGAATGACTCACAAAAGCTCCTACCCTGCCACAAATTTCGTTAGTCTTTGACAGTGCTACTGGACTCTTGCTCTTTTCTAATGTACACCCATAGTGGAGGGACGAGATTCTTTAATGTGTACTTGATAGCCCTCTCTTGCCAATTTATTTTATTTTATTTTATTTATTTTCTGCATTTATATCCCGCCCATCTCATGAACGGGTTCAGAGCGGGTTACGTTCGATAAATACAGTAAAATTTAAAACACATTAAAACTGATTAAATCAATAAACATGCTTGCCGTAGGGAGATTTCGGCCCACTGGGGTAACTAAGTATGGCCGGTTATCAGTGAGTGGGAGACCGCGGCCTCGGGGGGAGGGGCCCATATGTGGATGTCCGTTGCTTCAGCTGAAAGCCCGGCAGAACAGCTCCGTCTTGCAGGCCCTATGGAATTGAATAAGATCCCACAGGGCCCTGATCTCGGGTGGGAGTGTGTTCCATCAGGTGGATAAAGCCCTGACCCTGGTCGAGGCAAGGCAGACGTCCTTTGGGCCAGGGATCGCCAGGAGACGTTGACTATCAGAGTGTAACGCTCTCCGAGGTGTATATGATATAGTTATCAGTAACAAACAGCAGTCCAATTGGTTCAAGACAATGCAAAGCTCTCGGGTGGGGGGAATAATTCTATTTCCTTTTATTTCCCTTCTAGCTTGACACCAGTATCTTTAGAAAAATCTATCCGATATAGTCCTTTTTAATATTTTTGAATGAAGCTGTCGAATCTTAACCCTCTTTAAAGACCGACGCAGCGGTTACCCTTCCCTTCTAATCGCCCGGTTGTGCGTTGGTGCTTTTCGGAGGCAATTTTCCGTTCTTGCAGGGGCTTTTGATTATTACTTCTCCAAAGGTGCCGGAAAGGTGAAAATGATAATTAAATCTTATCTCCAGTGTAATTTTATGATTATATAGTACGATTCCCCAGCACTTTGGATTTGAAATTGTTGTGGGCTCTGTCGGCTCCCCTGTGTAAAAGCTGCCGGGAAAGTGCTAAAACATGACTTTGTGGTCCAATTATTTTTATATCACCATTTGAATGAATTTCCCACTCTCTGGATCCTCTCGCTTCTCATCCTTTACACTGATGTCATTAAGTAATTAAAAACACACACACACATACACGAGCGTGCGCTCTTGTGCGGTGTTCGCAGCGAGGTTCTCCCGCAGTTGCCCAAAGCCGGGGAAATAGAAGCGCATGAGTCGAACAAGCCCCTTTTCTATTTGCTTTGAAAGGAAACAAATGAGAGGTATAATCTTTTCTCAGTGAGCATCGCGGCCCAGAGCATCGGCTTCGGTTTGGAATTTGCTTCGTTGCTATCAAAGGTTTAGATCAGGAGTTGTTGTTGTTGTTCAGTCGCACAGTCGAGTCCGACTCTTCGCAACCCCATGGACCACATCATGCCAGGCCCTCCTGTCTTCCATCATGCTCCAGGGTTTGCTTAATTTCCTGTTCATTGCCTTGATAGTACTGCCTAACCATCTCATCCTGTGCCGTCCCCTTCTTCTTTGACCCTCGATCTTTCCCAGCATCAGGGTCTTCTCTAGTGAGTGCTCCATACTCATTGGGTGGCCAAAGTCTTTCAGCTTCAGCTTCGGTATCTGGCCTTCCAGGGAACCGTCAGGATCGATTTCTTTGAGGATTGACTGATTCGATCTCCTGGCAGTCCCAGGGACTCTCAAGAGTCTTCTCGGGCACCATAATTCGAAAACATCTGTTCTTCGGCGCTCGGCCTTCCTTATGGTCCAACTCTCACAGCCACAGATTACTACTGGGAATACCATTGCTTTGACCATACAAACTTTTGTTGGCAGGGTGCTGTCTCTACTTTTTGTTATGCTGTCTAGGTTCGCCATCGCTTTCCTCCCAAGGAGCAGGCGTCTTTTGATTTCGCGGCTGCTGTCACTGTCTGCAGTGATCAGGAGACCATGACCTAAATGTGGGACCGTCTCCTCCGATTAGAGTTGCCAAGTTGTACCTTCATCTGGAGCGGGGGATTCCCGGTTCGCTCCCGGAGCGCGCGCCGCCACATCCACATCACCCAGAAGTGACGCGACCACGCTGGGCATGCTGGGGACGGGGCCACGACCATCTGAGGGAAAACCATAGAGTTTTCCCTTGGCTGACCGTGGCCCCGCCCCCAGCGTGCCCGGCGTGGTTGTGTCACTTCCGGGTGACGAGCACATTGCGTACTTTGGGAGTGGGGTTCCCCCCGGGGCCTGATCCACCAGCGGCGGGGAACAGGTCTCTGGGGCGGGGGTTGCCCCACCCCCCGGGAAGACTTGGCAAGCCTACCTCTGATATGTCCCTGGGAGAGTGTTCCCCTCCTCGGATAACAATCTGCTGGTGATCCCTGGCCCGGGGCCGGGGCCTTTTCAGTCGTGGCCCCAACCTGGTGGAACTCTCTGCCAAAGACCATCAGGGTCCTGCAGGATCTTATGCAATTCCGCTGGGCCTGTAATGGCAGGGATGTTCCGCCAGGCTTCCGGTTGAGGGCAGCAACAGTTTACATCCCGGCTAGCATCCTCCCTCCCCTTCTCCTCAGACTGTTTTCACTCCCTCCCTCCCCCCACACCCATGAGGCGATCACAGGCCAGAAATAGGAGAAAGCTGTCATTTTTGCCGCTTGATTTTTTTAAGATTAATGTACTAATACCAATACTGTTTGTATTTATTTTATAGGTTTAATGCTTTTACTATGTTCGAAAGCAAGACATTGCAAGTAGATAAATAGGGGCCGCTTCGGTGGGAAGGTCACAGCGTTCCGTGCGCCTTGGCGTTTAGTCATGCCGGCCACATGACCACGGAAAAGTCTTCGGACAGCGCTGGCTCTTCGGCTTTGAAACGGAGATGAGCACCGCAACCCTAGAGTCGGACTCGACTGGCTTTCGAGCAAGGAGACCTTTACCTTTACCTTTTACATCGCCCAGAGCCCTACAATAGTAGGGATCGGGCAATTCATAAATGTAATATAACAACAACAACAACAATGCCTGCAGGCACCTTTGGAATTCTGACACGGAGTGGTGGGCGCAAGTCCAAAATGGCTGCTGCAGGAGGCGGAGCCAAACACAGAGGGCGCCCAAGTGCAGGGGGAGAAGAGGGATAATTCAAACGAAATACACTGGGAAAGAGGCGCGCGAGAGAATAAAACCGACTGCCACTGAAACAGTGCTACTTCAATCTGCCCAGCCAATTGGATCTCCAGTGGCCAATCAAAAGCCCTACTGGGCAAGTGCCTCACCTGGCCCTGCTTGCTTCGTAAAAATGCTTGGTGGGTGTCATGAAAGAGGTCGGTGGGTGTCATGGCTTTCTTGAACACCATGCTGAGGACCCCTGGTTTAGGCAGTGGTTCTTGAGCTACAGATTGTATACACTGGTGCACGGCTATTTTTGGGCAGGAACGCACAGGGACAAAGTTCCGGCTGGCTCCCGAGTTGGCCACGCCCAGCAGGAGCTCATTAGCATAACAGGCCACACCCAACAGCAGAAACTCATTGGGATTGGCTACATCAGGGGTGTGTGGCCTAACATGCAAAGGAGTTCCTGCTACAAAAAAAGGCCCTGGGTTTTGACAACAAACAAGGTAAACAGAATAAGAAGAGAAAGGTGGGTGTGGCTGGATGACCACACCTCTGGGAACATGGGGGTGTGGCCTAATATGCTAATGAGCTGTGCTGTCAGGGGTGTGGCCTAATATGCCTACGAGTTTCTGCTGTTGGGTATGCCTTATTATGCTAATGAGTTCCTGCTGGGCTTTTTCTACAAAAAAGAGCCCTGCACTGGTGTATCAGCCAGGTTCCCAAAGGTCATTTCCCACTTCTGGAGTGCATCCCCAGGGAGGAACTGAAGGGGTCTGTGCCGCTGTGGCCCTTCCTGCATTCAGTCTTTACTCTCGATTTCCCCAGAACTGAAGGCGGTATGCCTTTGATCCGAATAATTTCCTTTCATTCCGCAGGTGTAATTATTCTTCGGCACTTTGTGCCAGACACTCCAGTCTCTGCGAACCATGCTTCCTACATACCCAAGGAAGAAAGTGTGTTTTGAGCCCCGATTGCTCTTATCCTTTGGGGAAGGAGTAGCCAAGGCACCCGCATGGTACTGCTCCCATCAGAGAGCCAGTTTGGTGTAGTGGCTAGGAGCACGGACTCTAATTCGGGAGAACCGGGTTTGATTTCCCAGTTCTCCACATGCAGCTGCTGGTGTGGCCTTGGGTCAGTCACAAGTTCTCCCAGAGCTGTCCTCTCAAGGGCAGTTCTCGAAAGAGCTCTCTCAAACCCACCTACCTCACAGGGTGTCTGTTGTGGGGAGGGGAAGGGAAAGAAGATTGTAAGCCGCTCTGAGACTCCTTCCCTATTCCTCCACATACAGCTGCTGGTGTGACCTTGAGTCAGTCACACGTTCTCTCGGAGCTGTTCTCTCAAGAACAGTTATCTCAGAGCTCTCTCAGCCCCACCTACCTCACAGGGTGTCTGTTGTGGGGAGGAGAAGCTCAAAAAATATATATTCCGCAGGTTAGGAAAGGCACAAACTGGTATAGGAAAAAGCCTGGATGGTTAACAAACAGAGTAATGGAAGCTGTAAAAAGTAAAAAGAATTCCTTTAAGCAGTGGAAAGCTAGTCACAGTGAGGCTGATAAAACGAAACACAGGCTATGGCAAATAAAATGCAAGTCTGAGGTCAGGCAGGCAAAAAGGGAATATGAGGAGCATATAGCAAAAAACGTAAAAACCAACAATAAAACTTTCTTCAAATACATTAGAAACAGGAAACCAGCCAGGGAGGCAGTGGGGCCCTTGGACGACCAAGGGGTAAAAGGAGTATTGAAGGATGATAGGGAAATGGCTGAGAAGCTAAACGCATTTTTTGCCTCCGTCTTCACTGTGGAAGATGAGAAGTGCTTGCCCACTCCAGAACCACTGATTTCAGGAGGGGTGTTGAAAGACCTGAGTCAGATTGAGGTGACGAGAGAGGAGGTCCTAAAACTGATAGACAACTTAAAAACTGAAAAATCACCAGGCCCAGATGGCATACATCCGAGAGTTCTGAAAGAACTCAAATGTGAACTTGTAGATCTCCTGACAAAGATATGTAATCTTTCCTTAAAATCTGCCTCCATTCCTGAGGATTGGAAGGTAGCAAATGTCACTCCCATCTTTAAAAAGGGTTCCAGAGGAGATCCGGGAAATTACAGGCCAGTCAGTCTGACGTCGATACCGGGTAAATTGGTGGAAACCATTATTAAGGAAAGAATTAGTAGGCACATAGATGAACAAAACCTATTGAGGCAGACTCAGCACGGTTTCTGTAAGGGAAGATCTTGTCTCACTAACCTGTTAGTGTTCTTTGAGGGGGTGAACAAACATGTGGACAAGGGGGATCCAATAGATATTATTTACCTTGACTTCCAGAAAGCTTTTGATAAAGTTCCTCATCAAAGGCTCCTAAGTAAGCTCAAAAATCATGGGATAGAAGGACAAGTCCTTTTATGGATCAAAAACTGGCTAGTTCATAGAAAACAGAGAGTGAGTGTAGGTGGGCAATTTTCTCAGTGGAGGGTGGTAAGCAGTGGGGTACCGCAGGGATCAGTACTTGGTCCACTGCTTTTTAACTTGTTCATTAATGATTTGGAGATGGGAGTAAGCAGTGAAGTGGCTAAATTTGCGGATGATACAAAGTTGTTCAGGGTGGTGAAAACCAGTGAGGATTGTGAGGCACTCCAAGGGGATCTGTCAAGGATGGGCGAGTGGGCGTCAACATGGCAAATGGGGTTCAATGTGGCCAAGTGCAAGGTGATGCACATTGGAGCCAAAAATCCTAAATATAAATACACATTGATGGGGTCTGAACTGGCAGAGACTGAGCAAGAGAGAGATCTTGGAGTTGTAGTGGATAACTCACTGAAAATGTCGAGACAGTGTGTGACTGCAATAAAGAAGGCCAATGCTATGCTGGGGATTATTAGGAAGGGTATTGAAAACAGATCAGCCAATATAATAATGCCCCTATATAAATCAATGGTGAGACCTCATTTGGAATACTGTGTGCAGTTCTGGGCACCACACCTTAAAAAGGATATTATAGCTTTGGAAAAAGTGCAGAAAAGGGCAACTCGAATGATAAAAGGGTTGGAACACTTTCCCTATGAGGAAAGGTTAAAGCGCTTAGGGCTCTTTAGCTTGGAGAAAAGACGACTGAGGGGTGACATGATCGAGGTTTATAAGATTATGCATGGGAAAGAGCAGGTAAAGAAAGAGGTACTTTTCTCCCTTTCTCACAATACAAGAACTCGTGGGCACTCCATGAAACTGCAGAGCGGTCGGGTTAGAACGGATAAAAGGAAGTACTTCTTCACCCAAAGAGTGATTAACACATGGAATTCACTGCCACAGGAAGTGGTGGGTGCTACAAGCATGGACGGCTTCAAAAGGGAATTAGATAAGCATATGGAGCAGAGGTCCATCAGTGGCTATTAGCCACAAGGTATAGCTAGGGGCTCTGGGGCAAGTGATGCTCTGTCTTCTTGGTGCTTGGGGGGGGGTCAACAGTGGGAGGGCTTCTAATGTCCTGGCCCCACTGGTGGACCTCCTGATGGCACCTGGTATTTCTGGCCACTGTGTGACACAGAGTATTGGACTGGATGGGCCTTTGGCCTGATCCAACATTGGCATCTCTTATGTTCTTATGTTCTTATGTTAAACCCACCTACCTCACAGGGTGTCTGTTGTGGGGAGGGGAAGGGAAAGGAGATTGTAAGCCGCTGTGAGACTCCTTCCCCACTCCTCCACATCCAGCTGCTGGTGTGACCTTGGGTCAGTCACAAGTTCTTTCAGAGCTGTTCTCTCACAAGCAGTCCTCGAAAGAGCTCTCACCACTCCACCTACCTCACAGGGTGTCTTGTTGTGGGGAGGAGAAGGGAAAGGAGATTGTAAGCCACTTTTTCGGGTAGTGAAGGGCGGGGTATAAGTCCAATCTCCTCCTCCTCCTCTACTTCTTTTTTGTCGTTGCCACCTTTTTCTTCCCTTCAATGCCGCATGTTCTGTCTTCCTTTTCATACGGCCCTGTCTGGTGGGAGGAATTTTTCCAGGAAAACTGGAATGGCATTGAGTGGATGAGGCATTTCAGTGTTAGCAAGGCAATGTTTGCCAGCATTATGTAATGGGAATAACCCAGGGAGAATATACCATTATCAACGCTTAGTATTAAATCGAAATGCAAACCGTCAGTCCATGCATCCGCTTTTGTTTTGAGGGAAATGTTTGTGATCGAAGTCTGTTTGGCTTAGAAGTGCTTCTTGAAAAACTGCTCCCGCCCCCAGTAGCTCTCCCATCCTCCAAACCAATGCACTCTAAAAAATGTAAATGTTCAGCAATTGCCCAGGAGGAAACCTGCTATCATGTAAATTGGCCGCCTAACATAGACCATAGAGAAAGAGGCTGAAATGGGGGATATTCGTGGAAGCAATTCTACTTTTAAAATAGTAGTATCAATTTCAAAACGGAGCTGAACAAAGGTTCATGGCAAAAGCACTTTTGGGAAGTGCGGTGACCACAGTGTGCTGGAAGTGGTTTGAGCGCTGATCCCCCTAAAAGAAATGCAGAACCACGAAGAAGCCCTGACACAAAGTGGCAGTGAAAGCAGGAGGAAATGCAGAACGGAAGACGGAGCTGCGCTCAGAAACCGATGGAAAAGACAGGTGAAGAAAGGGCCTTTGTCGGGGAAGATCAAAGATACACAGTAACCTGTGCATACAGCTTCACCTTGTGTGAACCAGCTGCTGGATCTTTGAGGATCCTGGTTTGTGCATACTCATGTCCAAAATCCATGTCACCCCTGTTCAGACAATATGGCAGTTTTGCACATCAGGAGCATTTAAGGTAGCACATACTCCCAGCACTTCATGTGATGGGAAGATGTGGAGCCAGGTGACAATCTCATTTTGCCAAGGCCAAGAAACACCAGCTGAACATCAGGAGTCTTACCAGGGTGAGGAAAGAACCAAGTATTAGAGCCAGGCATTGGGCCAATAGTTATGGCAGGGGTGTCAAACGTGCGGCCCGGGGGGCAGATCAGGCCCCCCGGAGGCCTTCTATCAGGCCCGCTGTGGAACTGGCTGTCTTCTGCGTCTTCTTCCGGTTCTGCTGCTGCTGTGTCATTGTAGGTTTGCAGCTGACAGATACACACACCTGATCAGCATACTCAAGACTGCAACATCACAGACATTTTGATGCAATCATTCAGAACAAGAGGTGTCAGTTATCAGACACTGTTAAATAAACAAAATATTGCAAGAGTGTTAATGTTTTAAGCATGTTTTTATTTTAAGTTTTTTAAAAAAAACCTTTGTGTTTGTGTCCTCTATAAAGTTTATATCTCCGCTACCTGGCAATAATAAAATAAGGAGCTGCGGTGGCTCAAGTGATTAAGACGCTGAACTGCAGGCTGTGGAAGGTCGGTAGTTCAGCAGTTCGAGACCTGGGTGCCGCAAGACGGAGTGAGCTCCCGTCTCTAGTTCCAGCTCCTGCCAACCTAGCCGTT
>NW_015161506.1:61013-61175 GCF_001447785.1 Gekko japonicus
TGGATCTTCTGGGGGGTAGGCATTGATTCTGGAGCAATACACAGCGTTTCAGAGAGAACACAACCCCCAGACACAAATCCTGACCTTTCTTTATTATTTCTGGACTGCCGCAGGTGCTGTTAAACATACGAACAGAAGAGAAGCCAATGTTGGATCGGGCCA
>NW_015161506.1:61559-71179 GCF_001447785.1 Gekko japonicus
CCAAGAATACAGAGCATCCCTTGCCGCAGACCGAGAGTTCCTACCTATACCTTGTGGCTAAGAGCCACTGATGGACCTCCGCTCCATATGCTTATCTAATTCCCTGTTGAAGCCGTCCATGCTTGTAGCTGCCACCACCTCCTGTGGCAGTGAATCCCATGTGTTCATCACTCTTTGGGTGAAGAAGGACTTTCTTTTATCCGTTTTTATCCTCATCCCACCCTGTTTTTATCTGCCAGCTCTTACCTAGCCATCTCTCTCCTCCTCTATATTGCCCTAACAACAACAACCCTGTGATGTAGTGAGCTCCACGGTACTAAACTGCCCCCTTGGGGGCCCCCTTAAGAAAATTTTTCTGGGTATGGGGCTGCCCGATAACCCGCTTTTCCTCCCAATCGGGACCAATGGTGGAATATACCTTCTGTATGACTCCTCCTCCCAAACACCTGGGCTAGGCCAGCCCCGAGGTGAGAAGAGTCTGCTTAGAGGAGGCATCATCTGGCCGATGCCGGCTGGAGGCCGGTACCGGAGATGCCCTCAGCCCACCCAAACACCATGGAGGGCTGCGAAAGAAGTGGCCAACTTGGTAGGCTGGCTGCCATTCCATCCCTCCATCCATCTTTGGTGGTGGTGGTGGTGATGGGCAGGTAGGATTGTCCGACCTGGGCTGGGAAATTCCTGGAGATTTGGGGGTGTATCTTAGGGTGGTAGGGTTTGAGGAGGGGAAGGCCCTCAGCAGGGTCCAAGGCCATAGAGTCCACCCTCCAAAGCGGCCATTTTCTTCAGGGGAGCTGATCGCTGTAGCGCGATCAGTTGTGATTCCGGGAGACCTCTGGGCCCCGCCCTGGAGGTTGGCACCCTAACTCTGATGCAGCACACTGGATACCATGTCTGTGCAGTAAATCGTGGAAATCGTTGTCTCAATTAGATGGGAAAGCAAAGAGGATGTGTGTTTTCCCACGGGAACCTCTGAAACAACGAGCCAAAAAGAAAGAAAGAAAGAAAGAAAGCAACATGCGTAATAACCTACAATAAAGAAAACAAGATACATTTTTGTTTGCAAAGAAAAGGAACGGAAAATGAATATACTCCTTCTAAGTTATATAGACTTTGAAAAGCATTTTATATTCATGATTAAACTCCCCCTACGCAACGCAACCACTGACTTCGCAAAATAAAGCTCTGGATGCCTTTCCGAGTAGACAAAAAACACTGCAATATGAAATTCACATTACGACGGGCTACAAAACGTCAATCTGCTTCACAGTGAACATAGGATCCCCTTCTGCCCGTCCCTGAACACAAGGCCCCTCTCAATGTTTAAAGACAAAACTGAGAATCAAGATAACATTTAAGGCTGCACCGCACAGGAGCCTCTTAACCACTTGAGCCACCGCATAATGGAAAGTTATTAGTCACCGGACTCATTCCATCCAGTGACCCCCAGGAAAGAGGCAGATGTGCGTTTGGCTTCCCTGGCCAGGAAGGCAGTCCAGACATGACGAGTTGCCCAGAGAAGAAGAGCTGATCTGTGACATTGGCTTCGGCTGGCATGATCGGTGACAAACAGCTGACCATCTCCCGTCTTCCGCACTCACTGCGAGCAAGCGTTATTCATTGCCCAAGACAAAAGTACATTATCAAACAGCCTGGGGCATGGGGCTTCTCTCTCTGTGTATGAATAGAATGGTGACGGTGGAAAGTCCCATCAAGTTACAGCCTACTGATAGTGACCCTGGAGGGTTTTCAAGGCAAGTGACAAACAGAGGCGGTTTGCCATTGCCTGCCTTTGCATAGTGATCTGGGAATTCGTTGGTGGTCTCCCATTGTCAGAACCCACAGCTAACAACGAAGTACACGCATTCAGGAACGGTTATACTTTTATTGCAAAGCTATAGATGCAGTAACATAGGCACTGTTAAGAATGGCCACAGCCAGTAGAGCATAATAGGATATAGGCTATTCGTATGCACACACACCCCTGGCATTGGCCAATTAGGTACCCTCCCGCACGCGGGATAAGCCAGGCAACCGTTAGGTGGCTAAAGCTGAGAACTTGGAGTCTCTCACGGTACATAGGAGCTCTCCAGACAACACAGCCTCCTCCTGCACATCTGTAGAGATAAGCGTTTCAGCAAAGGCATAATAGCAGGGATAGGAATGCAAGAGCAATTAACAAGACACAGAATGAATTCCCCAATACCCATGGCAGCATAGCTGACACCCATCCAAATACTAACCAAGGCCGACCCGTCTTACTATATATATATTTATTATTTATTAAATTGGATTTTTCTTGGCTGCCCTTCCCTATGAGTAGGGCTCAGGGCGGCTTACAAACAGAATAGCATACAGTTCTCAATTTAAAACTAAGTTAAAACAAACCAATAAGTACCAATAGTTAAAAACAGCATTTGTTGTTGTTCAGTCGCACAGTCGAGTCCGACTCTTCGTGACCCCATGGGCCACATCATGCCAGGCCCTCCTGTCTTCCATTGTGCTCTGGAGTTTGCTTAATTTCATGTTTGTTGCATCGATAACACTGCCTAACCACCTCATCCTTTGCCGTCCCCTTCTTTGTTGACCTTCAATCTTTCCCAGCATCAGGGTCTTCTCCAGTGGGTGCTCCCTTCTTATTGGGTGGCTGTTGTGTACCCAGGGAAGTCCGCGCACATGGTCGGGTCAACATGTGGTTAGGCGAAGGGCCCGAGCTTCGTCTCCAAAGACAATAGCCAGAATGGATCCTAGTGCGCACCTATCGGGAGGCTAAGCTCCTAGAAGGGACCTATGGGTCTAGGGGTGCACTGTAAATATCCTATCGCAGATATGTGTGTGTGGTGTGGCTCAGAAATATAAGCCGGCCTGCGAGCCGGCTAAAGCATCTCAAGATTTGAATGTAACTAATAAAATATGAGCTGTAATCACTCTGCAACGCATCAGCCTCAGTACTTTATACTGGCGACGAGGATGGGATCCTGATGAGCAAGCCTGACTCTTCACCCAGCACAGCACTGAGCATCGATCCAGTGGAAGCCGCTGCATCCTGCATCACTCCGAATAAGCACTGCAACGTACCCCGCTCCCCTTAACACTGCTCCCTGCTTCACTCATGGGTCATGGCTGTCACTCTGAGACACCGCAAGCTCTTCGACCCCACACACCCTGAGTTCTGGGAATCCTGGGTAGACCAGCTCACCTGCTTCTTCACATACCACAAGGTCACCAATGCCGGCAAGAAATGGGCGCTGCTCCTCAGCACATGTGGATGGCCACCATTCGTCTCGCCAAGAGCCTCCTGGCGCCCAAGATGCTCCTGGAAAATACCTACGACGAGATCGTCGCAGTCTTACAAAGTACTACATGCCAAAACCCACAACGATGGCCAAGTACATGGACTTCCGAGCGCACCTCCAAAAGCCCAGCAAGACAGCCAACACTTTCATGGCCGACCTCCGCCAACACGTGATGGATTGTGGATTCACGAAGGTGGAAGAGAACATCCTGACACAATTCGTCTGGGGGCTGCGGGACATGAAATTCGATTGCAAACTGGTAGGCATCGCCGACCGCCGACCTTGAGATAGATGGAGCCCTCCAGATGGCCACCACGTATGAAGGCTCACAGCAGGACCGCCCGCCATCTTCATCGCACCATGTGTTGCCCGCTGTGGCGTCCGACAACTCGGATGAAGATGAGGTCCTACAAGTTCACCAACCCAGCTGCCGGGAGCCCCAACCCCAGGCCGGGGCCACTGTTCCTCAAGGAACACAAGCCATGGAGGCGGCACATAGATCAACTCCACCGCCACGTCCTGCCCCTGGCCTCAGAAGGCCCAGACGAGGACGACATCTACCCCAGGGAACCAGAAGCAACAGACCCTCCACTTCCAGTGGCCAGCGTGATTCCTGGGTGAGAGGACGGAGGTAACCCCGAACTGACGAACTGACGAGCTGCCCAGAGACCAGCAGCTCGACAGCCCCGGCTGCGATACCAACAGCTACAATCCCGCCCCTGGAGCCAACGGGAACAGTGTCAGGGAGCCTGCTCTGGCTCCAGTCATCTGCCGCTCCACGAGGGAGCATAAAAGGCCCGCATACTTAAAGGACTACGTCTGTTCGGGTCATCTGGACCAAGGGAGGAGGGGTGCTGTGTACCCAGGGAAGTCTGCGCATGCAGTCGGGTCAACACATGGTCAGGCGAAGGGCCCGAGCTTCGTCTCCAAAGACAATAGCCAGTATGGATCCTAGCGCGCACCTATCGGGAACCTAGGATCCTAGAAGGGACCTATGGGTCTAGGGGTGCACTGTAAATATCCTATCATGGGTGTGGGTGTGGGTGTGGTGTGGCTCAGGAATATAAACCGGCCTCTGAGCCAGCCGAAGCATCTCAAGATTTGAATGTAACTGATAAAGTATGAGCTGTAATCAATCTGCAACGCATCAGCCTCAGTACTTTATAGTTGCCAAAGTATTTGAGCTTCAGCTTCAGTATCTGGCTTTCCAGGGAACAGTCAGGGTTGATTTCTTTTAGGATTGACTGATTCGATTTCCTTGCAATCCAACAGCATTTTGTTGTTGTTGTTGGTCAGTCGTACAGTTGAGTCCAACTCTTCACAACCTCATGGACCACATCACGCCAGGCCCTCCTGTCTTCCATTGTGCTCTGGAGTACACTTAACTCCATGTTCATTGCCTCGATAACACTGTCTAATCATCTCACCCTTTGCCGCCCCCTTCTTCTTTGACCTTCAATCATTCCCAGCATCAGGGTCTTCTCCAGGGAGTGCTCCCTTCTCACTTGACGGCCAAAGTATTTGAGCTTCAGCTTCAGTATCTGGCCTTCCAGGGAACAATTAGGGTCGATTTCTTTTAGGATTGACTGATTCGATCTCCTCGCAGTCCAACAGCATACATACAATATAGAGGATGGCGGAAAGAGTTCCAGCTTCTTGGCTTCCCAGGGGGGAGGGGTTATGGGGGATGGGAAATCATATGAGTGCCAAAGGATGCCCCATCACTGTCCTCAACCAAAGGCCTGGCAGAATATCTCTGCCTTGCATGCCCTGGGGAAAAGTAACATCTCCCGCAGGGCACGGATGTCTTCCGGCAGAGCATTCTACCAGGCAGGGGCCAGGGCCGAGAGAGCCCTGGCCCTGGTTGAGGACAGCTGGACTTCTCTTGGGCTGGGGACCACCAGGAAGTTCTTATTCCCTGAGCATAACGCTCTTAGGCATACTAGGAGAGGTGGTCCCGAAGGTATGTACGTCCCTGACCGCTAAGGGCCTTAAAGGTCAAAAACAGCCTCTTAGATCTTAGGAGATCAGCCATCCTTGTCAGGGCAGAGGTGGTACTTGATACTTGGCTTTTTTCTTCACAGCTTTCCTCTAGGGATGGACATGAACCGGCTCATGGTTCACGATGAATTATGGCTGGTTCGTGGTTAGCAAACTGAAATTTGTGGCAGGTCAACCAGCACAAACTTTCCACGAACTTTCAAGTGGTTTGCGAATGGATACATTTCCAGACAGACCGTCTCCACTCAATCAAAATGTTTACCCAACTTCAAAATGAAAGGCTCTCAAACCAACTTCAAAGCAACAGGTTTCCAGTGTGTTTGGTGTGAAGCTTGCAGGGGGTCCATTCTATACACTTTCGAGACTGTACTTGACATTTTCCCCAAAAGCACTTTCCTGTGGGCATCTTCTTTGGGGGGGGGGAATAACTCAGACCCCCTATGTCCAATCTGTACATAACTTGGAGGGCTTCTAGAGGAGCATCAGGGGGAGGTCCCCTGTGAGTCTGATGTCTCTATCTTGCAAAGGTCCATTCTGTAGACTCCTGAACCTCCTGAACCTGCGCCTGTCATTTCCCTAGAAAGCCTCTTCCTGGGGGCACCTTCTTTGGGGGACCATAATTTGGACCCCATAAATCCAATCCTCACCAAATTTGGAGGGCAGGTAGAAGAGAGTCAGCTGGAGATCTCCCTGCAAGGGGACCATTCTACCACATCATGAACCTCACAAACTGAACCAATTTGTTTGACACTTAAGAGTTCAGGACAGTTCGTGTCTCACGAACCGGGCACACCACGAACCATGAAATGAAAGGAACTGCATTTTCCTGGTTCGTGTCCATCCCTACTTTCCACCTTACCTACCTTCTGATGAGCAATGTGGGACTAGCCAGTAAGTTCTGGGACAATCAGGAATTTTGGGAGTTTCACATGGAGCCAGTTTGGTGTAGTGGTTAAGTGCGCGGACTCTAATCTGGGAGAACCGGGTTTGATTCCCCACTCCTCCAAATGCACCTGGCTGGATGACCTTGGGCAAGCCATAGTTCTGGCACAGCTGTTCTTGAAAAAGAGCAGTTTCTGTCAGAGCTCTCTCAGCCCCACTGACCTCACAGGGTGTCTGTTGTGGGGAGGGGGAGGAGAAGGAGTTTGTAAGCCGCTCTGAGACTCCTTTGGGTAGCGAAGGACGGGGTATAAATCCAATCTCTTCTTCTTCTATTGGTGTGGAAAGTTACATTTTTTTCCACCTGCTTCATGTTGCTCCTTTTGGGTCAGGGTTATTTAAACAGGACTGATCCTGTACAGGACTGGTGAGGTCCAAACTGGGGCAACAGGATTAGTGCAAATTGTTTGCAAGTTGAGGTAGATTGGTGAGGTCCCTGAGGCATATAAGGATGGAGGTCATCAAGCTCTTGGCTGACCAGACCACGTGGATGTGATGGGGAATTCCTTTGGTCCTGGACGTCATCACAAGAACATAAGAAGAACCCTGTAAGATCAGACCAGTGGGCCATCTCCTTCAGCGCCCTGATTCACACAGTGGCAAACCAGTTGTCCTGGAGTAAACAGGACACAGAGATCAGGAACTGCTGTGGCTCAGTGGTAGAGCAGCTGCTTTGTATATAGAAGGTCCCAGGTTAAATCCCTGGCATCTCCACTTCAATGGACCAGATGATTTGCAAGACTGTAGGTGAGACCCTGAAGACCAGCTCAACTAAAAGTAGGGTTGCCAAGTCCGACTTACCTTGCTGACGGGGGACTCCGGGGTGGCTCCCGGCGCGCCACATGCATGTCACAGGGAAGTGACGTCATGACGCCAGGCACGCTGGGGGCAGGGCCATGACCATACAAGGGAAAACTCTATGGTTCCCTTGTATGGCCGTGGCCCCGCCCCCAGCATGCCCGGTGTCATAACGTCACTTCCCTGTAACGTGCACGCTAGGGCGGGGTTCTTCCCGGGGCCCGATTCCCCAGCGTCAGGGAACGGGCCTCTGGGGCGGGGGGATTTCCGCCCCCAGGGGGACTTGGCAGCCCTAACTAAAAGCCTGGTGGAAAATCTCTGCCTTACAGGCCCTGAGCAATTGCACCAGATCCCACAGGGCCCTGATTTTATCCAGCAGAGAGTTCCACCAGATCAGGGCAGGGACCGAAAAGGACATAAAATACATTTAAAGTATTTGTTATTTTTCATCATCGCAATAAGGGATGCCTATCAGGAGCTGCGGTGGCTCAAGTGGTGAAGACGCTGAACTGCAGGCTGTGGAAGGTCAGTAGTTCAGCAGTTCGAGACCCGAGTGTGCCGCATGACGGAGTGATCTCCCGTCTCTAGTTCCAGCTCTTGCCAACCTAGCAGTTCGAAAGCAAGAAATTGCAGGTAGATAAATAGGGACCACTTCGGTGGGAAGGTGACAGCGTTCTGTGCGCCTCGGTGTCTAGTCATGCTGGCCACATGAACGTCTTTGGACAGCGCTGACCACGGAAACGTCTTTGGACAGCGCTGGCTCTTCGGCTTTGAAACAGAGATGAGCACCGCAACCCTAGAGTCGGATTCGACTGGCTTTTGAGCAAGGGAACCTTTACCTTTTTATCAGGGATTCGTTTAACCAGTAGCTGGAGATTTCTCCATACCACTGGCAGGCACGAAGAGGCTTGCAAGCCCATCACGAGAGAGCCCCTCTTTCCTGTTAGTCAAAAGCCCTCTCGCCCCTTATCAACGCCGTACAAAAAAGAACAAAATTTATAGTTCAGGGTCAGCTCTCCCCTGGTGTTTACAAATCCTTGCCTGATGAGCCCCCAGTTCCAGCTCCTGGGGACGTTCCCGCACTAATAGGATTTACCTTTACAAATATCTGAGAACCTCTTAAAGGGGAGATTAAATTGTTTAGCTCAATATTTAATCTGTTACTTCCTCTTTTAAAGACGCCCAGTGGAGTTTGTCATTCAGCCGACTGATAACGCACACTATTGATCAGTCATAAACATAAAAACAGAGAGAGAGAGAGAGAGGCGGAGGAGGAGAGGGAAACACGGCGAAACCCTTTGTCTTTTTTAATTAAATTTTGATCTGAACAGCTTTTGATTAATTTTCTTATTTGTAAGCGCGGGTGAATTTGGGGAGGCCGGCGAGTTCCTGAAATCGCCCGCCATTGGTCTCCAGTGTGCAACTGAGCTGGAGAACGGGATTATTGTCTTTTTATGGTTTTCAGATATTTAATAGCCTCTTCCTGTCATTTTCTGAATGAGTGAATAAGGTTTAGCCCGCCGGGAGCCAGCGCAGCATTGAAGAGGGAAAGAAAATGACTCAGATCTGTATACTTGACTGATTGCCTTGGTCTTAATTGTTCTCTTAATTAGCTCCAGTAGCAAGTGCATCCAGGGAGAGATCATGGTATTGGTAAACAGCCCCACCCTGGAGCTCCGCGGAATGCCTTCTGGACACATGACAAGGAGCTCCTCGTGCGCGTGCGTCTCCGCGGGGACCCAGATCTGCCAAACCATCAGCCCCTGGTGCCTTTGGCCTCATTCTTCTGAACTGTGAGTCTTGGCCTCAAAGCTCAAACCTCCAATCATTGCTTCCTAAGCAAATTAAGCTTTTGTATAAGTGACGATTTTGCAAAGTCAATGGGGAAGGGGTTCCCTTTTGTGATTCCTCTTTGCATGTGCCAACCTTTAGGTTTGGGAGGAAATTCCCATCTGCCTCTTCGACACTGAACTGGCTCTTTTTGTGCCACCACGGTTTTCGATATTGTCGCTTGCTTCCGTTGGTTGAAGGCCCTTGATATTTCTCCAGATAGGTGCAATGCATGATGGGTTTTGCAGTCTTGTACATATTCTGCCTGACTCTATGCACAATTTTTAAGTGCACTTTCAGGCAGTAGAAGAAGAAGAAGAGATTGGATTTATACCCCGCCCTTCACTTGGAGTCTCAGAGCGGCTCACAAACTCCTTTCCCTTCCCCTCCCCACAACAGACACCCTATGAGGTGGGTGGGGCTGAGAGAACTCTGACACAAACTGCTCTTTCAGGAACAGCTGTGCCAGAGCTTGTGACTGACCCAAGGTCACATCAGCAGGTGCAAGTGGAGGAGTGGGGAATCAAACCTGGTTCTCCCAGATTAGAGTCCGCACACTTAACCATATTGGTCAACTGGCTCCCTATGACAGTGATGGTGAACCTTTTAGAGACTGCGTGCCCAAACTGCGACCCAAAACCCACTTATTTATCGCATAGTGCCAACACGGCAATTTAACCTGAATACTGAGGTTTTACTTTAGAAAAAACAACTCATACATTAACTTAAGATGATCCAAACAAAGTGAGGAAAGCAATC
>NW_015161506.1:71445-80802 GCF_001447785.1 Gekko japonicus
GCTGCGGTCACACGGAGCATTAGCCACGCTACAGAGACGTAAGATAGGCGGATTTTCCGAGCGCGATCACACCGCAACATCTGGGAAGCGTAGAGCTCCTGTGGCGAACCTGAGGCTTCCCGCTGAAGATGCGGCTTAAAAAACTAGTACCTCCGAGGTACTAGTTTCTGGAAACCGCGGGGCAAGGGCGGGCGTCTGATTGCATTTCCAGTGGTAGGTCGTGGCATCCGGCGCCCTCCCATGTCCCGTCACGAAACGGTTTTTCCCCCCCAAGTCTCCATGGGATGCGCACAAGCACCCAACGGCGCATACACACACTTCGTTTTAAAACACAGCCCCCTCCTCTTTTCCGTACCCCCCCACTCCTGGCTCGGCCTGCTCGAGAGGAACTCTCTGCACCGGGCAGCAGAGGGGGAGGTGCAGGGGGGCATGGCGGGAGGGCGGCCTGGCTGAAGCTCCTCCTGGAGGGGACTGGACAGAGGACACAGTTTGCATTCCTCTGCACCCCTGGAAGGGGTTAAACCCGCGGAGCCTTTAGCTAGAGAGGCTGCTTCTTTGCCGCGCCGCAGGATTGTCCTGTGATCGGCACCTCCCCCCTAACCACGGGACCTTGACGGGACGTCTGATTGCGCAACCATGCGTTATTTTTCTCCGAGGCAAGCAGCCACGCTCCCCCCCTGCATTTTCCGGCCGGTGTGACTGGGGCTACAGAAGGATTTTTTTGTCAGACGGTCTTTTGTGATCTATCTTTGGCGAAATGCGGCTCTCCAATAGCTAGCTCACCCGTAAAGAAGATGTGGGCCGAAGGAAGATGTGGACTGATGCTACTGAGTTTACCGGTCCACTTGGGAGGGCACAATTTGTATGGACAATGCATCAATATGTTCCCTAGGAATCCAGGTGTAAGGCTCACGTTTTGTGATAGGACGTCTCTTGACTTTTTGTCTATTTCCCTATTGTGTAAAGCATTTGCTTTTCAAATCATTTTGTAAACGGTATGCAGTGGGGCTTATGTCACATTTTGTTGACTGGGTTGCAACATACTTTACACCATTTCGTAGAATTTATTGCATTTATATTGTGTTTTATACACAGTTTTTGTCGGCAAGCCCTTGGTGGGGGCAGAGGGTTCCCCTGCCCCGAACTCCTGTTGACGGCCACTGCTTGGAGCAGCCATGGAAGTTTAAAAAATGACAATGTCATTTCAGGGGAACACCCAGAAATAGCAGTGAGTAATCCTAGAGCTAGGAGCTAGGTTGGTAGTTCAGCAGTTTCAGAGCCGAAAGCCGCGTGATGGAGTGAGCTCCCGTCTCTGGTTCCAGCTCCTGCCAACCTAGTCGTTCGATAGCAAGAAATTGGAAGTAGATAAATAGGTACCGCTTCGGTGGGAAGGTAACAGCGTTCTGTGCACCTCAGCATCTATTCATGGAAACGGAGATGAGCACCGCACCACTAGAGTCGGATTCAACTGGCTTGCAAGCAAGGGAAACCTTTACCTAATCCTAGAGCTATCTGCCATAACTTCTGGGTATTTCCTAGAAGTGACATCAATAGGCCAGCAATGCTGCCCCCTATTTTCCCCACCCCAATGCTCATATCAGTTGTCCTGGCAACCCTAATCCACCTTGATAGGTCGCAAACAGTGCAGGACTGTCTTTAAGTCACAAAATAGATCGACATTAAAAAACCAGTGGGAGAATATTTTAACCTTCCAGGATGTTCAGTTGCTGTCCTAACAGTAGCAGTTCTCTTACAGAGGAATTTCAAAGGGAGATTAGAAACAGAGACTGCTGAATTGCAATTGATAATGAAGCTCAAGACAATGCATCCACCTGGACTGAATCAAGACTGAGGTTTCCTTTCTCATTATCAATGCTGATTTCTCCACACCTATTAGCCCTCTGCAGATCTCACCTAATCCAATCACACCTGCTATTCTTATTCACCTGCTATTGTCGTTTGCCTGCTAATGTCACTCAGCATCTGAAATCACCCAACTTTCCAATAAATAGGAAAATGGGCTCCCATTCTACCTGTATCTGAAGACGGGAGCACTGACTCATGAAAGCTCATCCCCTGCCACATATTTGTTAGTCTTTGGCCCCGTTCACATGGATGATTTGCCGCGGGAGAGCGACGATTGCATGGCAGATTATCCGGGCGCGATCGCACCACAACATCTGGGAAGTGGAGCGCACCCATAGCAAATCCGTGGTGTACCCCCAAAAATGCGCGATTAAAAACTACCTGCTCGAAGGTGCTGGCAACCGGTTTGCCACGGGCTGCCTCCGAAGTCCCTCGGTGTGATCGCGCCGGCCGCGGCTTTTCCCTCTGCCCCCTTGTTGATGCGCAGGAGCGGAGGGAAGGAACCGTGGCATGCCGCCGACACGTGGGATCGCATTATGGCGGCTCTAATTGCGGCGGTGCAAAAAGCCCCACCTCCCCCCCACGTTATCCTGCCCGTGTGACCAGGGCCTTTAAGGTGCTACTAGACTCTTGCTCTTTTCTATTGTTTGAGGCACGAGGATAACAAAACAAACACCCAGGAAGTGTGTGTGTGTGTGTGTGTGTGTGTGTGTATATTTAAGGAAACCTTCATGTATTTCCTTGCGACTTAAAATGAGTGCTGAGCAGAACAGGCGGTGTTATGAGGTGGCTACAAATTACTCAAGGAGGACACTGGCTGTCAGTAAAGAGCTATAAATATGCTTTTTCATCCGACGCCTCGATGCCAGGAGAATTAAGCAGAGGCATCTGGTGGCGAGCTTTTCAAACCGAGACAAACAGCCTTAATCAAGAAACGAGTCTGGTTCATGTAAATTTCGAAAAAGATGTAACCCTTACCTTTCCCCCCAGCGTCTTCTGCACCAAAACAAACAGTGTTCCTGGAGAGGGGAGGTCATTTTGCTTTCCTATAAGCAAACGAGTTGAGTGGGGGGGCTGGCTTCCCTGTGACGCACAAATAGAAACTGCGGGGAAATGAAATTATCATACCTACAAATGAAGTCCCGTTTGCATAGTGTTGCTAATCACCAGCTGGGGGCAGGGGATCCCCTGGTTTGGAGGCCCTCCCCCCACTTCAGGGTAATCAAAAAGCGGGGGGGGGGGAGATGGCCGCTGGGCACTCCATTATACCCTATGGAGACCAGTCCCCATAGGGTATAATGGAGAATCGATCTGTAGATATCTGGGGCTCGGGGGGGGGGGTTTAAGATAGAGGTACCAAATTTCAGCATAGCATCTGGTGCTTCTCCCCAGACCTCCAAGTTTCAAAAAGATTGGACAAGGGGGTCCAATTCTATGTGCCCCCCAAAAAGGTGCCCCCATACTCCCATTATTTCCAACGGAGGGAAGGCATTTAAAAGGAACCCGGTCCCTTTAAATGTGAGGGCCTGAACTCCCTTTGGAGTTCAATTGTGATGTCACATTCTTTGTTCCTGGCTCCACCCCCAAGTCTCCTGGCTCCACCCCAATGTCGCCAGATATTTCCTCAGTCGGACTTGGGAACTCTACATTTGTGTGTGCCAGGACCCTCACAGAAATGCTACAAATGCAGGCAGGCTCTTTTGTGGGGAGGGACCAAAGCATAGTGGGGAAAGCACATGTTCATCTAGGGTTCAATCTACACGTAAAGGACCTTTGGTATAAAGGCAGGGAAGTGCCTCAGTCCCAAGACTTCGGAGACCCAGTGCCAGTTAGCACATAGAGTATTGGAGTAGATGGTGTAGTGGTTAAGAGTGGTTGAGTTCTAATCTGGAGAACTGGGATCGATTCTCCACTCCTCCTCCGCATGAAGCCTGCTGGGCGACCTTGGGCCAGTCACAGTTTTCTCAGAACTCCCTCAGCCCCACCTACCTCACAAGGTGCCTGTTCTGGGGAGAGGAAGGGAAGGCAACTGTAAGCTGCTCTGAGACTCCCTACTCCTTCTTCTAATTCTGTATAAAGAACAAAGTTTGAGACCAGTGGCACCTTTAAGACCAACAAAGTTTTATTCTGGGGATCAGCTTTTGTGCACATGCACAGTGTCAGGTAGCCCTGTCGTAAGTCTGGAATGTGGAGGGGTGCCCTCCTGTTTTCTTTCTCAGCTCTCCCTGGCTCACCAACTGTTTGCTATCTTATGCGTGACCTTGCAGATGCCCCAGCTGCAGTTTTACTTGGCTGGGAAAGTTAACGGCTTTTTGCTTTGCCTGCTTGCTTTGCCCGCCCGCGTGAGATGTATCCATTGGCTCATGCTTACCGGTGGGATGTTTGATTCTAGTATAAGTCAGAGGCCCTTGTATAGGCGGCCATTCCTGACACAAGCTGTACACGTGTCTCTAGTACTGGATTTACCAATAAACAGTTATCTTCTCATGAAGCCCTGTGTTGTGTAAACTGACTAAGGACCCTGACTAGGGCTGCCAAGTGGGGGTGGGTGGTGGGTAAACCCCCGCTTTGGAGGCCCGATTTCTGCCGCCGTGGAATCGGGTCCCGGGGGAACCCCGCCCCCCGAAGTGCAGCGTGGGTGCATCACAGGAAGTGACGGAACCACGTAGAGCACGTTGGGGGCGTGGCCCCAATAGTTGGAGGGAAAACTCTATGGTTTTTCCTCCAACGATTGGGACCATGCTCCCAACGTGCTCTACGTCATGCGTCACTTCCTGTGATGTTCTGGCGGCGTGCGTGCGCACATACCGCAGCAACTCCCGGACCGAAGGAACGCTCCCCCGCCGGTGAGTAAAAACAACTTGGCAACCCTAACTTTGACACACAGTTCTCCAGATATATTGAAACAAGACTTCCTCAACCATTTTTAATTTTTTTTGGTATTTCGTCTGTGCGTGTGTATGTGTGTCTGCCTGAAAGTCATGGCTGACTTCTGGAGACCCCTAGTGTGGTGGCTTGATATTGCCTGCCGCTGCATCCTGGCCCTGTTATTCCTTGGAGGTCCCCCATCCAAGTACTTGCCAGGCCCTGCTTAGCATCCGAGATCTGATGAGATTGGGCTTACTTGGGCTATCCAGCTCAGGGCGACTTCCCCAGCCATTACATTATACTTAAGGTCAGGGGTCATTTCGTAGAAAAAGAGGTGCAGGAGCTCATTAGCATAACTCATTAGCATAACTTATTTGCATATGCCACACCCCCTGACATCACTGGAAGTGTGTCAGAAGACAACACCCACCGCTCAGGCTCCACTGGACTGTTTTGGGTTGCTAGCTATTGGGGGGGGGGGAAACATGAAGATCTGTCCTCGCAGAGGAGGGAGAGCTTGTACCTGAATAAACCTTGGTCTTAAAGGTGCCACTGGACTGTTTTGGACCAGGGGGCCAGGTGGGGGGCTCTGCAGCTTATCTGGCTGCTTCTTGCTCTGACTGAGGGCTGCTGGGAGCAGGGGGTGGGGCTTGTTGCATGTGCCTGCCCCCTGGGCTCTTTACTGCCGGAGCTCTGCTCCTGCAGGAAATGACCCCTGCCTAAGGTCACTCCCCTATCCAAACCCTGTGCTCCCAAGGCTCCACCCCCCAAATCAGGAATTTCCTAACCCACAGTTGGCAACTCTATCTCCTCTAGTGCTATCAGATCATCTCTGGCCCCACACATCTATTTTTTAAAATTCCTCAGTGTATAAGACCATCTATACAAGGTTGTTTTGAAATCTCTCTTTAAAAAGGAATATCTAACGGCACGTTACTTGGAACTTGGGCAATATAGCCCCACTGGGAATCAGGCAATTGGACTAACAGATTTGGTTCCTACCTGTTTTTGAAGCGGAAGTCTCCCTCGTCCGATCCCCTTAAAAGAACAAAGATGTTAGGGAAGAGCCCAGGGCTGATGACTTGGCCCACATCTGCTCAAAGAATGTTAGATCTCTAAAGATGCTGCAAGGGCACACAAACTTCTTTGTCAAACTTTTTTTTAAAAAACCTGAAGGCACTGTAAGGGCGAAACTTTATCTGAGCGAACTCTCTGACGTTCCACAATAAACAGCAGAACATGGTTTCTGTCTAAAAAGGCCGCTATTCTGCATAATTGATTTTAAGTCCAGGCATCAGAGTTCCCCGGTACTGCAGTCACTCAAAAATAGTGACCATAAATTATTGAGATTCAGAGAGAACTACCTGGAGCTAATTCCTCCTCACGTCTCTCCCCCAAATCAAGAAGTGCCTTTTGCATCCTCTTCTTCCTTCTTGGCGTTCGTCCGTTTTCGTGTAACCCGAGCCGTGATCAAATCGGGTACGTCCAGGGCTATTTTTGGGCAGGAACGCACAGGAACGGAGTTCCAGCTGGCTCCCAAGTTGGCCACGCCCAGAAGGAACTCATTAGCATAATAGGCCACACCCAACAGCAGAAACTCATTAGGATTGGCTACAATTAGGGGTGTGTGGCCTAACATGCAAAAAGCCCAGGGTTTTGACAACAAACAAGGTAAAGAGAATAAGAAGCAATAGGTGGGTGTGGCTGGATGACCACACTTCTGGTAACATGGGGGTGTGGCCTGATATGCGAATGAGCTGTGCTGTCAGGGTGTGGCCTAATATGCTAATGAGTTCCTGCTGTTGGGTATGGCCTGTTATGCTAATGAGTTCCTGCTGGGCTTTTTCTACAAAAAAAGCCCTGGGTACATCGATACTATCGAGTTCCCTCTGCCATGGGGGATTTCCCCTTGAATTATTAAATTGGGATATTAAAAAAAATTGCCAGGATAGAAACATGAGGATACGTTCAGGTATGAGAAGTTGTCAGTCCTTTCCTTTTGGGAGAATGTCATAGGGTTGCCGGCTCTGGGTTGGGAAATACCTCGAGGTTTTGGGGGCGGAGCCTGAGGAGGGCGGGGCTTGGGGAGGGGAGGGACTTCATTGGGGTACAATGCCGTGAAGCCCACCTTCCAAAGCGGCCATTTTCTCAGGTGAACTCATCTTTGTTGCCTGGAGATCAGTTGTAATTCCAGGAGATCTCCAGCCAACAGCTCTGAGGGAAGTACTTGTAAGATCTTCATCTTGATATTGGCATGTTCAGTTTGGATACATACCATGAAAGGGGTTTGTATTTTATTTAACACCAGGAGTAAGGCCCATTGTGGGAAGAAATACAACGCACTCTAGAAAGAGGCTCCGGGTGAGTGTCCCGGCTGTGGCTGGTGGGGCGGCGGAGGGAAGGGGGAAATTGAGGGAGGTGCGCCATGTTTATGTTCTTCTGCTTAGCTGTAAGGCGGGGCTGTCTCAAGTCATTTTGCTGCTCGCAAAGGGACAATGCTAAATGTAATCAGCTTGCAAGGAGGGACCACAGCTCAGTGACAGAGCATCTTCTTGCCATGCAGAAGGTCCCCAGTTCAATCCCTGCCCTCTCCAGTTAAAGGACCTGGCAGCAGATGATGTGAAAGGCCTCAGCCTAAGACCCTGGAGAGCTGCTGCCAGTCCGGGTAGACAATACTGACCTTGCCGGACCAAGGGTCTGATTCAGTATAAGGCAGCTTCATGCGTTCACGAGCAGCCTTTTGTTCTCGGTGCCTTTTGCTTACTAAACTCCCACCGGCCAAGGAGTATTTCTTTCTGCATCGGTGTGAGATCTCTCATCTGTTTATAAACGGCACCAGCCCTGACTAGATGGCACGGGACTTTGCCCAAGTCCTTCCCTGCCACTAATGCACCCAACCAGTGGTGGCCCCTCTCTCTACCAGTTTGGTGTAGTGGTTAAGTGCGCGGACTCTAATCTGGGAGAACTGGGTTTGATTCTCCACTCCTCCACTTGCACCTGGCTGGATGACCTTGGGCAAGCCGTAGTTCTGATAAGAGCTGTTCTAGAAAAAGAGCAATTTCTGTCAAGAGCTCTCTCAGCCCCACCTGCCTCACAGGGTGTCTGTTGTGGGGAGGGGAAGGGAAAGGAGTTTGTAAGCCACTCTGAGACTCCTTTGGGTAGTGAAGGGTGGGGTATAAATCCAATCTCTTCTTCCTTCTTTTACCTCACAGGGTGCCTGTTGTGGGGAGGGGAAGGGAAAGGAGTTTGTAAGCCGCTCTGAGACACCTTTGGGTAGTGAAGGGTGGGGTATAAATCCAATCTCTTCTTCTTCTTTTACCTCTCAGGGTGTCTGTTGTGGGGGAGGGAAAGGGAAAGGAGTTTGTAAGCCGCTCTGAGACACCTTTGAGTAATGAAGGGCGGGGTATAAATCCAATCTCTTCTTCTTCTTCTTCTATCCAGTGCCTGATTTTATAGACCTCTCTCCTGTCCTCCCCATCCCTTAGTTGTCTCTTTTCTATGGTTCATAACTTTAAAACATAATCCTGGATTTATATGTATTGCTGTAGAGGACGATTGGCTGTCTTTAACTCGAGGTATTGAGAAAATGGAGGCAGTCTTGTGGTAGCCTTTGGCCTCAAAGCTATTTCCGGGCTCTGTGCTTCTCCTGGAATTTCCTCTTGGTGGCACCAGGAGTTCACATTCTTAGGTCCTATCCTGACAACAGATCTTTTAGCACTTGAGCAGATGTAAAAAGACTGCTAGATAGACTCCTTCCACTTGCAAGTTTTGGTCCGTTCTGGTATTCGTCGTAGTATGTGATATTGAATGTACTAGGTAGAATTAAGGGGCTCGCTACAAAACAAGCTCCTAGTAAATGTTTCCATTTTTTTTTTGCTCCTCTGGGCGAAAACTCAAGTTGAATGAAAGGAAAGGGAAAGGTTAGAGAACATCAAGAAGGCAAGAGGTTAACGGCTCCAAGTTGACCTTGTCCCGGATTTCCAAAGAGTTCGGGACTACAGTAGGGCGTCTGCGTCACAGTAGAAGTGTGGTTCAAAGGCAAATGTGAGGTATGAAAGGATTTGGGGGTTGAAGAACATTTCCGTCTGCTGAACGCAGCAGGATTTGGCCTTCTTTGTTATCATTGCCTTTAACCAGGATGCTAGGGTTGGGAAATTTCAAAGATTCGGGGTGTGTGGAGCCTGAGCGGGGTGTGGGGGTGGGGGTTTAAGTGAAACTAGGGTTGCCAACTCCAGGCTGGAAAATTCCTGGAGATTTGAGATAGAACTTGAGGAGGCAGGGTTTGGGAAGGGGAGGGGCCTCGATGGGGGTATAACGCCATAGAGTTCAACCTACCAAGAAGCCATTTTTTCCCCAGGAGGAACATCTTTGTTGCCTGGATAACAGGTGAAATTCTAGGATCCCACTAGGTCCCAACTGGAGGCTGGCAACTCTAGAGAAACTCAGCAGGGTACAATGCCATAGAGTCCACCTTCCAACAGTGTGTGTGGGGGGCAAAAGTGGGAGGGCTTCTAGTGTCCTGGCCCCACTGCTGGACCTCCTGATGGCCCCTGGCAGGGCTATTTTTGGGCAGGAACGCACAGGAACGGAGTTCCGGCTGGCTCCCAAGTTGGCCACGCTCAG
>NW_015161506.1:80814-82666 GCF_001447785.1 Gekko japonicus
AGCAGGAACTCATTAGCATAATAGGCCATGCCCAACAGCAGAAGCTCATTAGGATTGGCTACATTAGGGGTGTGTGGCCTAACATGCAAAGGAGTTCCTGCTACAAAAAAAGCCCTGGGTTTGGACAACAAAGAGGGTAAACAGAATAAGGAGCAAAAGGTGGGTGTGGCTGGATAACCACACTTCTGGTAACATGTGGGTGTGGCCTAATGTGCTAATGAGCTGTGCTGTCAGGGGTGTGGCTCAATATGCTAATGAGTTTCCTGCTGTTGGGTGTGGTCTATTATGCTAATTAGTTCCTGCTGGGCTTTTTCTACAAAAAGAGCCCTGGCCCCCTGGTATTTTTGGCCACTGTGTGACAGAGTGTTGGACTGGATGGGCCATTGGCCTGATCCAACATTGGCATCTCTTATGTTCTTATGTTCTGTTCAGAGCAGCCATTTTCTCCAGGGGAACTGTAGCCTGAATATCAGCTGTGGTTCCTATCTCAAGATACGATTGCGAGGTCCCACCTGGTCACTGGCAGGGGATGGGGGGCTCGGGTTGCCAGATCCAGGTTGGGAAACGCTTGGAGATTTGGGGTACAATGTTATACAGTCCACCCTCCAAAGCATCCATTTTCTCCAGGGGAAGTTATTTCTGTAGCCTGGAGATTAGCTGTAGCTCCGGGGGATCCCCAGGTCCCACCTGGAGGCTGGCATCCCTATCTCAAGATGACAGTGGTCAGTTTCACTGGAGAAAATGGCCACTATGGAGGGAAGGCTTCATGGTGTCCCATCCCTGATGAGATCCTTCCTGTCCCCAAACTCCACCCTTCACAGACTCCACCCCCAACTCTCCGGGAATCTCCCAGCCTGGAACTGGATACCCTTCCTAAGAACTATGCTACCACTGAAGAATGCTACTCTGTGGCTGAGTTCAGACGGGCAGTTTGAAGCGGGAAGGAGTCACGACAAGAAAGAGCCGGAACAAACTGTTCCGGTTTTCGCCTTCACACTGCAGCAACTGATGCAGGAGCATACCGAGAGGAGGCGCAAGGGAGCGTTCACGCTGTTGGCCTGGAGGCATGGCTGTAAAGCACGGCTTTCTTTTTTGGTAATCTGGAGATAGGTGCTTATGCGCGTAGGTGCTTATGCGCATAATTGCACAAGAAAAACCCGTGGCTTTTGGCGTTCACACTTTGTTGGTGCGGGTGGACAGGGGATGATCGCGCTTTCCAGGGTTTGATACCACTTTCACCAGGTATCTTTTAAACTCCAGAGCGAAGCATTACAAGATGGGTTGAGTACGGGTGGTGTTAGATCGCTGTTAACAAAGACCCGGAGAGTGATTTCAACCAAAGTGTTCAGCTTTATTGCAGATACGAACAAGCGCTTGAATTCAGTCATAACCAGAACAGATTAACATTGGAACCCTGGCTCCTTTTAAACGTTCCCGGGCTAATGTAGCCACGCCTACTTACAATTATCAACCAATAAGGTTGTTCGGATAAAGTCCAATGAAAGTCCTTCCTGCTCAGGGAATAGGTGTTGTTCTGATTGGTCGCTGAAACAGAGCGACCAATAGCAAGTCAGTTCTGAGGAGCCTTCGTCCGGCTCGAAGCTTCGCATGGGGAGTGAATGCGGTGATTCATTAACCCATTTCAATACATTACAGGTGGGGAACGATGGACAGATGTGCCTGTGTGAACGGTCCATTTAATCCGGTTGTGGGTAGGGCTCATCTCTGGGAATGATGAGTCTGCTTATCGGGATGAGGTGGAATGGCTTTGTGTTTGGTGCAGGGAAAATAATTTGATCCTCAACACCACCAAGACCAAGGAATTGGTAGTGGACTATAGGAGGAACAAAAC
>NW_015161506.1:83126-83487 GCF_001447785.1 Gekko japonicus
CGTTCACACTGTTGGCCTGGAGGCATGGCTGTAAAGCACGGCTTTCTTTTTTGGTAATCTGGAGATAGGTGCTTATGCGCGTAGGTGCTTATGCGCATAAGCGCACAAGAAAAAAACGTGGCTTTTGGCATTCACACTTTGTTGGTGCGGGTGGACACGGGATGATCGCGCTTTCCAGGGTTTGCTACCACTTTCACCAGGTATCTTTTAAACTCAGGAGCGAAGCGTTACAAGACGGGTTGAGTACGGGTGGTGTTAGATCGCTGCTAACAAAGACCCGGAGAGTGATTTCAACCAAAGTGATCAGCTTTATTGCAGATACGAACAAGCGCTTGAATTCAGTCATAACCAGAACAGATTA
>NW_015161506.1:84429-89046 GCF_001447785.1 Gekko japonicus
TGAGGGGTGGGGTATAAATCCAATCTCCTCCTCCTCCTCCTCCTCCTCCTCTTCCTCTTCCTCTTCTTCTTCTTCTTCTTCTTCTTCTTCTTCTTCTTCTTCTTCTTCTTCGTAGCCAGGTCCCATCTGGCCACTGGCAGGGGATGACGGCAGGGATAGGGTTAAACTGCTCCAGTTTGGGAAACTCCTGGAGATTTATGGGATGAGGCTGAAGCCCGGGGTGGGTTAGGGACCGCAGTGGGATACAGTGTCATCGAGCCCACCCTATGACTTCCTGTGAAAACAGGAAGAGGTCATCCTAGGTTTGCCAGGTCCCCCCGGCCACTGGTGGGGGATAGCAGGGAAGGGTTGCCAGATCGAGGTTGGAAACCTCCTGGAATTTTGGGGATGGAGCCTAGAGAGGACAGGGACCTCCAGTGGGTTATAATTGATTGATTTGATTGATTTATTAAATTTCTACCCTGCCCTCCCGGCTGAGGCCGGCTCAGGGTGGCTTACATGAAACAACCTAAAATTTTACAATACACATAAAATAGATTAACAACAACAATTAAACAATTAAGCCGTTCTAAAACCATTTAAGAAATATAATGAAGTGCTAGTATCAGTAATTTCAATCATTTCGCAGTGGTAGTTAAGTTACTCAGTTCTCTCTCTTCGCAGTCAGCTCTTTGGTCTTCTTAGGTCATCTTAGGCGGCTGGCTCAGGCTGTAGTTAGAAATCCCTGGGAGGGACAGAACTGCAGAAGGTCCCACAGGGCCCTGATCTATTCTGGGAGCTCATTCCACCAGAATGGAGCCACCACCAAAAAAGGCCTTGCCCTGGTTGTTGCTACCCTGGCCTCCTTGAGACTCGGAAGAACCAGCCAATTCTGGACCCCTGATTCTGGACCCCTAATGTCATGGAGTCCACCCTCCAAAGCATCCATTTTCTCCAGGGGAACCAATCACTGTAGCTTGGAGATGAACTGTAATTCCGGGGAATCCCTGGATCCCACCTGGAGACTGGCATCCCTACATTCCTCGAATCTTTTCCTATAAGCAAGACGGGGGCAGTGTTTTACCAGGGACGAATGAAGAAAAACAGAGACTATCCTAATGTGGAAGGTGTGGAGGCAAATACTTTCAATAGGAAAAATGAGTCACTAAGATCACACCCCACCTTTGCTATTCTTCTAAGGAAGGGGGGAAAAAACACACCAGAGAACTCATTGGAGGTACCTTTCTAACTCGAGGGCTTCGGGTGCCGAAAGATTGTCGGCACTTAATTTTCGGTTATACTTTAAACCCTCGCACCGTTTCTCATGTTGCTTTAATTTTACCCCATTGTATTTTGCAAAGACTTTTTCTGGCACTCTGACCGCTGTGACAAAGTGCCGGGTAAATAATTACTCCTTATTGTTCTTCCCCTCCAACCTGGAAACTGAAAAAAGATGGAGACTTAAAATGAAACCAAGGAGGGGGGGGGGAAATAAGAAGATAAATAAATCGAGGATCCCACGTTTATTCGTACCGAGGACTCCAGCCAGTAACGCTGACAGTAATTATAGGGTGCCATCCTAAACATTGCTAAATGATTCCCTTTAGAGCTCAGATTGGATCTCGATCTGTGAATTCCCTTTCTCTTATGGGTGTAACTATAAACAAGGGGATTAGGAGAGCTTTGCTGTCTTTTCTGTTAGGGTTTTGTTTTCGTTAAAGTGGAAAGGTTCCTCCGAACAAATTAGGAGGCTTTGAGCGCTGAGTTATTAAAGCGTAAGGATTTGCCTTTTCTCGTAAAGTTTTGCAAGCTTTTGTCTGGGTGGTTCACTCCGGCCTGTGGGAATGGGAATAGCTATTTCTTTAAAAAAGCCAAAGGTCAGGTTGCAAATAGGCAGGGGGGAAGGGGGGGTAGGGCTACCAGATCCAGGCTGGGAGACTCCTGGAGATTTGGGGATGGAAACTGAGGAGGACCGGGACCTCGGTGGGATGCAATGCCATATACTCCGTCCTCCAAAACATTAGTTTTCTCCAGATGAACAGCTCTCTGCAGTCTGGAGATGAGCTATAATTCCAGGGGGTCCCAAAGCATCCTGAGTTGCGAACCTGCAGGTGGGGCCTGGGGAGCTCCCAGGATTACAACTGAACTCCACAGAGAACAGCTCCCCTGGACAAAATGGCTGCTCTGGAAGGTGGACACAATGGCATTGTACTCTGCTGAGGTCCCTCCCCAAACCCTGTCTTCCCCAGGCTCTACTCCCAAAATCTCCAGGTATTTCCCAACCCAGAGCTGGCAACCCTAATTACAATGTAGGCATATCTATCAAAAATGCGTTTACTAGTCCTACATATTTGCTGTTTCATTGTAGTAGTTCGGTGAGCCAGTTTGGTGTAGTGGTTAAGTGTGCGGACTCTAATCTGGGAGAACCGGCTTTGATTCCCCACTCCTCCACTTGCACCTGCTGATGTGACCTTGGGTCAGTCACAAGCTCTGGCACAGCTGTACCTGAAAGAGCAGTTTGTGTCAGAGCTCTCTCAGCCCCACCCACCTCACAGGGTGTCTGTTGTGGGGAGGGGAAGGGAAAGGAGTTTGTAAGCCGCTCTGAGACTCCAAGTGAAGGGCGGGGTATAAATCCAATCTCTTCTTCTTCTTCTTTTGTGTTTGGTCCTGAGTAAGGTCTAAGGATGCCAGCTAAGGTTGCTGACTATCATGGGCATGGATGAGGATGAGCTGACAGAGCCTGCAGAAACCACAGCTAGCCCCTCTGAAGCAGCAGAGGAGGGTAGCTGGCAAGTGCCTGTAACAGCAGTCTTCACACCTGGCCCGGATATGAAGGAAGAACTGCAAGCTGAAAGTCCTCCTGACTCATCCCCATGTGTGACTCGCTTAAGGGAGCGATTGCCGCAAAACTTAGCAAGCAGACGAAGAGAGGCCAGGCTACAAGGGAGACACTCAGCCAGCCCAGAGTTCTAACAGGAACCTGGCTGCTCGTCCGGTTGGCTAATTGGTAGCAGCATTTAACGCCACACTCTGGGCAGTACCCTTTGTGGAAGCAACACTCCTGGCTCTTGACCCTGGCTTGGCTTTGGACTACATTTCTGGTTAGTGATTTTGGACTTGGCTCTGTGTTCCTGGCTCCTGACCCCGGCTTGGCTTTTTGGACTTTGCACTGTCTTCTTGGCTCCTGACCTTGGCCAGTTCTGGACTCCTTTTGACTGGCACCCCAGCCCGTGGCACTGACCTCCAGGTGGGAGCGGGGGAACACTGCTGGAGATCCCTATCCTCTCTAGGCTTTATCTCCAAACCTCCAGGAGTTTCCCAACCTGTATCCAGCAACCCTATCCCCACTATCCCCCACCAGTGGCCAGGGGGGACTTGGTAACCCTACAATGACCTCACTTCCTGTTTCCACAGGAACTCATAGTGCAACACTGGTGCACCCCCCCTCCCCCTTTTTCTCCTGCTGGCCTTTACAGTGCCAGCAGGGAACGAGTAAGCAGGGATTTTGGTCCTCCCACCAATTGCAAACTGCAGGCTTCTGCCTCCTCAATTTGCCTCGGGCTGTGCATGGAAGAGATAGAGAGGGCATTTAACCCTTCCAACTCCACTTGATTTTGCCGCTCAAAAGCTGGCTTCCTTCTCTGCTGTTAGCCTTTGAAAGGTGAAAATATATGTCATGTAAAAATAACCGTTTTTTTGTTGTCCCCTTTAAAAGGTCAGTGGCGAAACAGGGAACCCAAGCAGTGAAACTGAGTAGAAGTTGAAGGGTTAAATGCTTTCTCCTTTCTTTTTAGTTTGGTGTAGAGCCAGTTTAGTGTAGTGGTTAAGTACACAGACTCAAATCTGGGAAAACCGGGTTTGATTCCCCACTCCTCCACTTGCACCTGCTGGATGACCCTGGGCAAGCCATAGTTCTGATAAGAGCTATCCTTGAAAAGGAGCAGTTTGTGTCAGAGGTCTCTCAGCCCCACCTGTCTCACAGGGTGTGTGTTGTGGGGAGGAGAAAAGGAAGAGAAGATTGCAAGCCGCTCTGAGACTCCAAGTGAAGGGCGGGGTATAAATCCAATCTCTTCTTCTCTTCTTCTTCTGTATGGCAGAACATTATCCCGCTTTGCATATTTATGCAATTTAAGGGAATAAATGTCTTTGTTTTCAGTAACAAAGGTGGCAAGTGTACCCACTTCTTGAGAAAGAGTCGCAAACCGCTGCACCTTGTGCGGGTATAGCACACGTATCTTATTTTTTTGCAATCTAAGAAGTAGGGGGAAAGAAAATAAAAATTGAAGGTACAAAACAAATGCTGTAGTAAACAAAAGGAAGTCTTATTTGGACCGACACCCTCTCCAATAGTCACAATAGGTAGGATTACTGGCATATTTAGATATTAAGTTCGGCACTAGAACACAGAAAATACAGAACTCTTTAGTAACTACGGTGACTAACCTCCAGGCTGGAGATCTCTTGGAATTACAGCTGATCTCCGGGCAACAAAGTTTAGTTTCCCTGGAGAAAATGGCTGCTTTGAAGGGTGGACTCTATGGCATTATACCCCACTGAATCTGTACCCTCCACAAACACCACCCTCCCCAGACTCCATCTCCCCCTCCCCAAATCTCCAGAAATTTCCAAACCTTGAGC
>NW_015161506.1:89315-111799 GCF_001447785.1 Gekko japonicus
GCTGCCAAGTGGGGGCGGGTAAACCCCTGCTTTGGAGGCCCAATTTCCACCTCCACGGAATCGGGCCCCGGAGGGAACTCCGCCCCCCGAAGCGCAGCGTGGCTGCGTCACCAGAGGTGACGCAACCATGTCAATCACATTGGGGGCGTGGCCGCGATCATCGGAGGTAAAACTGTATGGTTTTCCCTCCGATGATCGGGGCCACGCTCTCAACGTGATCGACATCGCACGTCACTTCTGGTGACGTGCTGGTGGCGCGCGTGCACTTCATGCGCATGTGCGCATGTCCACCTATGGCTCCTGGAGTTCGGTGAGGCTCCCCCGCCGCCAAGGTAAATAGACTTGGCAACCCTAGACCAAGATGCAAAATCTTCATCTCGTCTGGTTGAGCCTTCGGTGGGATAACAGAGGGATAACAGGAGATAGTTTGAGCTTTTGATAGGGATACACACTTCCTCTTCTCTTTACTTTGCTTAGCAGGGAGTGGGCCGGATTGGAAGCGCGGCAAACGGGCACGATCCGATGTCAACATCTGCCTGGTGTTGCGCTCCCCTGATGCATTTTCCACAATCATTTGGGCTTTGCTCTCTGCTTAAAACAGGGACGAGTGTGTAAGGTAGAGAATGCCCCTGTTCATTCTTTTCCTGTTAAAAAAACCTTTCAGCATGCTTCCCAACTAGTATTGCCAGGGTGTGCCTAACAGCTGGTGGGAGACTCCAGTGAGCAGCTGCAACTTCCTGTGTATCTATACATCACTTCTGGGGAAAAACTGGAAGTGATATAGGGTAGTTCTAGGAATCACTAGAAACTCTATGGTTTTACAATAGAGTTTCCAGGAGTGCCTAGGGCTACCCTATTTCACTTCCAGGTCTTTCCTGGAAGAGAAGTAGAGACACGTAGGATGGCAATTTTTTTTTCTTCCGCTGCTGCTTGGCGTGGTGGTGGGCAAGGCTGGGTAATGGTGGGAGGCTTCCCACCAGATCAGGAGTCTGGGCAGCCCTAGTCTCAGCTGATGTTAACAGTTCTAAAATTCCCCTGATGAAGCGCGTCAAAAATGAATCACCTACCTTCGGTGGTTCATCCGTTTGGGCCGCATCATCCTGGCCGGGGGATCGGCGGCACGTCTTGCCGCCGCCGCATCCCTGGCCCCCTGCCGTACTGCGCATGCTTGAGCCTCCCTCTCCCACTCGTATCTTCCTCCCCGGTATCTGCTCGTGCCGGGGAGCAACGGCGCGCGGCTAACGGGATCCATGGGATCCCGCCGCGGCGTTTCTTTTTTGGCACGGCTTTTAAAAGCCGCGCTTTGCCCCGTGTTTTCCCTGCCGTGTGGCAGAGGCCCAAGTACTCATCAGGACTGGCCCAACTGAGCTTCCGAGATCTGATGAGATGAGGCTAGCCTGGGCCATCCAGTTCAGGTCAGAAGTGGTTTACCATGGCCTGCCTCTGGCTGCGGTCACACGGAGCATTAGGCACACTAGAGGGACGGAAGATAGGCGGATTTTCCGGGCGCGATCTCATCTCACCGCCACATCTGGGAAGCGTAGAGCTCCCGTGACACATCCGAGGCTTCCCTCCGAGGATGCGGGGTAAAAAACTAGTACCTCGGCAAGGGCGGGCGTCTGATTGCGTTTCCGGTGGTAGTTCCGGCGCCCGCCCATGGCCCCTCGGAAAAAGGTTTTTTTTTCAAAGTCTCCACAGATGCACACAAGCACCCAACGAAGCATGCGCACATTTAAGTTTTACAACCCCAACCCTGTTTGCCCCGCGCCCCGCTTCTTTGCCGCGCGGCAGGACTGTGGAGTGGTCGGCACCTCCCCCTTACCACGGGACCTCCACGGGACCTCCATCAGTAGGTCTGCTCGAGCAACCGCGCGGTTTTTAGCCCCGGGGCTAACAGCCACGTCCCCCCCCTGCAGTTTCCTGCCCGTGTGACCGGGACCTCTGAGAAGCAAACCTGGACTTCCTTGGTGGTCCCACATCTGAGTACTAACCAGAGCTGACCCTGCTTAGCTTCTGAGAAGATCAGGTTAGCCTGGGCCATCCAGGTCAAGGCAAGAGGCATGGAGAGGTTGTTTGCCACTGCCTGCCTCTCTGTACCTCGGCAGGGTGGAATTTGGGAAGGAGGTGATGCCCGGACTTTCTTGGTGGTCTCCCATCCAAGTACTAACCAGGGCCGACCCTGCTGAGCTTCTGAGATCTGGTGAGACTGGGTTAACCTGGCCCATCCAGGTCAGGGTGGCCCCAAGTTTGCTAGTCAGTGCTTTCTAAAAAAAACCCCAAACAACTAAGCTAATGACACTCCCTGGCAACACCCGCTTTCTATGACATCACAGGCCCCGCCCACAGCACAAAAGAGACCAGGCAGGCAAGGAGATCAGAAGAGGAAAAGGGACAGCCAGATGAGGGGGGGGGCAGGATGAGGATAAGTCCTTATTCTCTTTTAACTTATCATGACCCCCGTAGGGTTTTCAAAGCAAGAGACCTTCAGAGGTGGTTTGCCCTTGCCTGCCTCTGCATAGCGACCCCTGGACTTCCTAGGTGGTCTCCCATCCAAATACTAACCAGGGATGACCAATGCTCCCTCTAAGCTGTGGAGACTTGTGAGCAAAAATTCCACTTTGTGAGCACCTGGCATTAAAGTTGTGAGCGAGCGATTTGGCCGCTGCAGAAATTAGTTTGCTCTGGAGCCCTCCTTCCCGAGCGAAGGCAAAAATCTGTGAGCCGGAGGCTAAAAAAACTGTGAGCTAGCTCACACTAGCTCAGCTTAGAGGGAACACTGGGGCTGACCCTGCTTAGCTTTGGAGATGTGACCAGATCAGGCCAGCCCGGACCATCCAGGTCTGGGCTGGAAGAGAAGAGTTTTGTAAAAACCCAACGGTGTAAAAAATAAATAAATCTAGGGCTCCGATCACACACAGAAGTTGCCACGGGATACTCATGGATGCTGGGTGGATTTAACGGGCACAACCACACAAGCACATCTGGCAAGCGTTGCGCACTTGTTGACAAGCCATCGCATCCCACCGAAGATCTGGAGATAAAAGCTACCGCAGAAACTCCACTCTTTTACGCTTGCGATGGGCCACAGACGGACGTCCTCCATCTGATCGCTCCAGCACCACATGAAGCGTACCGGAAACACGCACTGACAAACTGCTACCCCCGATTCCCTGCCGTCGCACCTGATCGCCTTTGGCCAGGTCACAAGTGCGGTGCAGCGAAAAGCCACGCCCCCCCCCCCCGCGTTCCCTGGCCAGTATGAACGGGACCTAGATCGGTTTTTAAGGTGAGACGAATGATGCCTTTTTGCACATGACTTCATGTGCATCTTTCCGAATTTCATGAACTTCTACACAATTACCATTTCTCCTCCTGGGGAAAAAAAATGGAGAAAAGAGATGAAGTGCTTACCATTGGCCTGGCCCTTTCCCTTAAAAAACCCTCTCTTATAACCAGGGCCGGCACGCTCACTAGGCGAACTAGGCCTTCGCCTAGAGCGAGCCAGCCCTTAGGGGCGCCAAACTACACCTGGCCCCCCCACCAAAAGCCCCCCTACCCAGCACAGCCCATTCCTGTGACCTGCCAGCCCGTGGGAAGCTCCACCGGCGGGCCATGAAAGGCGCTGGGCAGCTGGGTGAGGCAGCAGCCGGGCAAAGTGGGTCAGTCGGTGCGGAAATCCTCTGGCCACCGGCGGCAGCACCCAAGTGAGGGGGGCAATGCACAGGGGGACGGGGGCGGCGCACGGGGGGGGCGCCAGAAGGGATCCTCACCTAGGGTGCAAAATAAGCTGGGGCCGGCCCTGCTTATAACAACAAATCCCCCTTTCTCCATAATAAACACATGGGGTAAACCGAGATGGGACTGAAGAAGAGGAATGACTTTTCTTTTTCATCTGTTCTCAACGTTTCTTCTCCTTGGGGTTCGGAAGCCATGATCTTGTGGGCAATTTGGGCACGTGTCGTCAAGCCCGTACGCTCAGCCAAGCGAGCTGTTCGGCTAATGTCGCCCACCGTTTGGTCTGCCGCTCTATTGTCATGGGATACTAGCTCTTCCATGAAGATAATTGATTACAAATGACACGTCTAATACACATACGGCCCTCGAGGGATTTGGGACGTGCGCACGGAGCACCACGTCAGGCCGCAGCAACGGAATGAATCTGAGCGGCGGGAAGTCTCTTGCCAGCCTCCAGAGTTCAGGTAACTTTGGGGAGGGGTAATATTGTGCGACAGGGAACATCTGCACTGGTGCTTCCTACCCGCTCTGTACTCTTGTTCACTGTGAAACTCCTTGTGGTTCATTGGGTCTCCTAATCGCAGTGGCAGAGTCACTTTGATTCAGCCAGACATGGGTATTTAGACACGATTGTAGGCCAGTGGGATCGTGCCGACCTCAACAAAAGTTTTGCAGGTCTCTCCAGCTTCGTAAAAACAGGAAAACAAGTTTCGGCCTTGTCCGAAAAGCCGAGAGAGTTCACCGAAACTCTCAAGATCAGAACCGAACCGGATTCTTTTCAAAAACTGTTTTAGTGGAGCCATGTTGATCTCAGAAGAACAGCTAGATCTGAGTCCCGTGGCACCTTGGAGACCAACAAGTTTCTCGGCATATAAGCTTTCAGTGTATCCGACAAAGGCAGCCACTGCCGCACAATATTCACTGACGCACAATGTTACCCCCTTCAAAGTTACCTGAACTCTGGAGGCTGGCAAGAGCCCGTTTGGTGTAGTGGTTAGGTTTGATTCCCCACTCCTCCACGTGAAACCAGCTGGGTGGCTTTGGGTCAGTCACAGGTCTCTCAGAGCTGTTCTCTCAAGAGCAGTCCTCGAAAGAGCTCTCTCAGCCCCACCTAGGTGTCTGTTGTGGGGAGGGGGAAGGGAAGGAGCTTGTAAGCCGCTCTGAGACTCCGAGTGAAGGGTGGGGTATAAATCCAACACTTCTTCTTTGACTCCTGAAAGCTTGGTCTCTATTAGCCACAAGGTATAGATAGGGGCTCTGGGGCAAGTGATGCTCTGTCTTCTTGGTGCTTGGGGGGGCCAACAGTGGGAGGGCTTCTAATGTCCTAGCCCCACTGGTGGACCTCCTGATGGCACTGGTATTTTTGGCCACTGTGTGACAGAGTGTTGGACTAGATGGGCCTTTGGCCGGATCCAACATTGGTGTCCCTTATGTTCTTATGTTCTTAAGGTTCTACTGGACTCAAATTTAGCTGTCCTGGAGAACATGGAAGCTTTGGAGAGTAGATTCGATTGTGTATCACAGAGATCATAACCTTGATGAACTCCCTCCTCAGACTTTAACCTCCCCATGCACTGATCCCAAATCTCCAGGAATTTCTCAAGGTACAGTTGGAAACCCTAGAACTTACACTGGTTTAAGCCCCTATGTCAATGGGCCTGGTTAGGAGGGCAGTGTCCCACCTACTTTTTGAAGTGGCTCACAGTCACAACCAATGCTCCCTCTAAGCTGTGGAGTCTTGTGAGCAAAAATTCTGCTTTGTGAGCTGCCGGCATTAAAGTTGTGAGCGAGCGAATTGGCTGCTGCATCAATGAGTTTGCTCTGGAGCCCTCCTTCCTGAGCGAAGACAAAAATGTGTGAGCCGGAGGCTAAAAAACTGTGAGCCAGCTCACACTCACTCAGCTTAGAGGGAATACTGCTCACAACGTGGCTTCATGGTAGGAGGGTGGTCTATAAACTGAATAAATAAATAAGCAAGAAGAAGAGGAGGAGGAGGAGGAGACTGGATTTATACCCCGTCGTTCACTTGGAGTCTCAGAGCGGCTCACAAACTCCTTTCCCTTCCCCTCCCCACAACAGACACCTTGTGAGGTAGGTGGGGCTGAGAGCTCTTTCCAGAGCTGTTCTTGAGAGAACAGCTCTGACAGAACTATGGCTTGCTCAAGGTCATCCAGCAGCTGCAAGTGGAGGCATGGGGAATCAAACCCGGTTCTCCCAGATTAGAGTCCGCACATTTAACCACGACACCAAACTGGCTCTCTGATGTCTAACTGTGTCTAACTCTGTGATGGCTGACTCTGTGGCCCCTGCCACACGGGGGGGGGGGGAAGTACGGCCAAAGGGAAGCTCGGGGGGGAAGCCACTGAAAGGAGAGCGAGGCAGCCGAACTGCGCATGTGTGCGCGTGCGCAGTTCGGCCGGGAGCCTCGATTGCTCCTGCAGACGAGCATGCCGGCGATCTCACGGCCACGCTTGCTGCGGTGCTTCAGGTAAGTCCTACCAGTTAGTAGGTTCTTTTTTGCACCGCATTTTCGTTCTGAAGGGACGGATTGTGAACGGGTGTGCGCCGATTCCCAGATGTTGTGGTGGGATGGTGCCCGTTTGCTGTGCCCCCGATCCGTCCCTCTTCCGGGCCAAAACCTCCCGTGTGACCGGAGCCTGTGACATCTAACTGGATGTGAGATTGGTACTGACTCGCCAGGCCTTCTGAAAGGCGGTTAAAACATTTCTCTGTCAGAAGGCATTGGATTTGGCTTAGAGGGAAGTGCTTGTTGTGTAGGTGTACTTCACCCCTGTAGGTGGTTTTCTGAGGTTTCGGTCGCTGTCGTCGGTTTTACCGTGCACTGCCATGTACAGTGAAGAGGAAAGAGCGTTCTGGAAAGGACCCTGAATAAATGAAGTTATATCAGTTTGTCAGGCACAGACTTCCTTAGCAAGGCCTCACTCCCTCGCCATTGTGGCTCTGGTGTTATGGATCGGACTGTCCAAGAAGGTCTGGAGGAAACCTCCCCTGGTGATCCTGATGGAGCAGGCCTGCTTTGACTTGCAGACCCTGCTGTGCCCGCCCCTCCTTGGCGTTGCCAACTCCTGAAGAGTGTTACTTCTCCCTTCCACTAGGGTAACTCGCTGCCACCACCTGTCCCTTTGGGGGGGGAGGTCCCTGCCAGGAGGGAGAGGGCTCCGAGCTTCCCTTCTCAACCTGAGGCCCCGCCTCTATGTCCTCCATTACCCAGAGCCTGGTTACCATGGAGACCAATTATGACTTTGGGGCTCCCTGGAGAAAGAGCCACATACACACAGAGCGTTTTCCTCCCAACCTGGGAGCCCCTCTTGTGTTAGCGTGTCCAAGATGGTGGTTGTTAAGTCGCTCACTTAACAAAGTAGTCGGTGATTCAGCAAAGATTCAGCTTTATTCATCCACTCGAACACAACTCCAACACGGATCAACATCTGATAGCCAGAACAGCTTTTCCATTGCAGCTGTCCTGCTTTTAAACTCTCCCGGCTAATGTAGCCACGCCTACTGTACATTTACCAACCAATAAGGTTGCATACATAAGGACCAATCACAGACATTCCCACTCAGGGAGCTTGGCAATAGTGATTGGTTAGGTGCTTCCTGGGCTAGTAATGTGATTGGATGGATTTGGATCGTAGCCCAGGACGAAGCTTAACATAGCATTTCAATTATGCCCCTGCCACACGAGGGAAGAAAGGGACGGCCAAAGTGCGGCTTTTAAAAGCCGCACCTAAATAGGCACGCGGCGGCAGGATCATACAGATCCCGTGAACCGCTGTGCATTTGCTCCCCAGCACGATCAGATGCTGGGGAGACGGGGAGAAAGCCACGGGAGTCTGTTGAACTGCGCATGTCGGAGCATGCGCAGTTCGGCAAGGAGCCGGGGATGCGCTGGCGAAAGAATGCGCTGGCGATCCCACGGCCGGCGTTGCTGTGGCCATTTGAAAAGAACCACCTCAGTAGGTGGTTCTTTTTTTGAGTGGATTATTGCTGGAAGGGCCAGATCGGGGACGGACATGGTACGCTTCCCAGATGTTGCAGTGGGATCGCGCCCGTTTGCTCCGCCACCGTTCTGTCCCTCTCCCGGCCCTAATCCTCTCGGTTGACCGGGGCCTTAGATGTTTTTCATCACACATTATGCATTCAATGGCAGCTTATTGAATACATTACAGTGGTGGTGGGGATCTAGGTAGTACAAAGACTGAGAAGCGACCTCCAAAGTAAAATAAAATATTTACAAGCATACTTAAGCACAGCACTAGATCAGCAAACGGATTTCAAAGGAAAACTGGTCATAAATGCAATCCCCCTTCCCTGCTCGAGACACACCCTAACTGATGTTAAAACAAGGCGGGCACTAATGGTCTTAAAAAGTTGCAAGGTGCCTATCTATGTCCCATTACCTGGGAGATCGCGTGGTCCGCAAGAGATGGCTGCCTGCTTGCAGACAGCGTCCTCTTTAGTCAACTATCCCGAGGAAAGAGAGACCCCCTCCCCCTTGCAAGGAAGTTTTCTTAACCCCTGTCTCCACCTACTTTACTCCCTCCCTCCACCCCCTTGACTTTGTCCAACAGATGGTGGCAGCGAGATACCCTAGTGGAAGGAAGAAATAACTCCCTCCATAAGTTGATGCGGTAAGCACAGCAGGGTCTAGAAATCAGTTTGGTGAGCGGTTAAGAGCGCGAACTCTACTCTGGGAGAATGTTGAAGCATTACTGTTTGATCTATGTATAACCTCACTCCCTGACATTTTGTGATTTGCCCTGCCTACTGTGGTGGCCATTTTGTGGTTGGCTTAGTCTCCTGCGGCAGCCATTATGTCGTTCTGCCCACCACCCTCTGTCAGAATTCTAAAGGTACCCACAAGCTCAAAATCGGCAGGGACCCTGGTCTAATACAAAACTCCAGTTACTATAAAACAAACTCACGGGTGAATAAAAGTTTCCATTGCCAAGGGGGTTGACATCATAGAATCAAATTCAATTGAAAGTGCCCTACAGAAAATGCCTGCTTTGGAAGAAGAAGAAGAAGAAGAGGATGATGATGATGATGATGATGAGGAGATTAGATTTATACCCCGCCCTTCACTACCCTAAGGAATCTCAGAGCGGCTTACAAACTCCTTTCCCTTCCCCTCCCCACAACAGACACCCCGTGAGAGATTGGATTTATACCCCGCCCTTCACTATCCGAAGGAGTCTCAGAGTGGCTTACAAACTCCTTTCCCTTCCCCTCCCCACAACAGACACCCTGTGAGGTAGGTGGGGCTGAGAGAGCTCTTTTGAGAACTGCTCTTGAGAGAAGAGCTCTGAAAGAACTTGTGACTCACCCAAGGACACCCAGCTGGAGAAGGAGTGGGGAATCATACCCAGTTCTCCAGATTAGAGTCTGCTGCTCTTAACTACTACACCAAACTGGCTCATTGCCAAAGTGATGTTTTTTCTGAATCTGCACAGCTGATCAGATCTCCAATGGCCAATCAGTAGCCTCGCTGGGCCGAAGCCTGACCTCTAACAGCCCACTTTCTAACCACACTTGTTGGGCACCAGGGAAAAGGACAACAGGTAATATGGTGCCCCTGGGCGCCATGTTGGGGACTCCTGGGCGCCGTGTCGGGGACTGATGCATTGCTTATGTGTTCTGAGCCCCTTGAAGGAAGAGTAAAGTGGAATAGATTTTTAAAAAATAGGAAGTAAGCAGTGTTCCCTCTAAGCTGAGTTAGTGTGAGCTAGCTCCCAGTTTTTTAGCCTCCAGCTCACAGATTTTTGTCTTCGCTCAGGGAGGAGGGCTCCAGAGCGGACTAATTTATGGAGTGGCCAAATGGCTCGCTCACAACTTTAATGCCAGGAGCTCGCAAAGCAGAATTTTTGCTCACAAGGCTCCACCAATTAGAGGCAGCATTGGAAGGAAGTAAAGCTTTTGCAACGGATTGTGTCTCATTTGAGCAGCAGTCCCGAAAGGAGAAGCACCGAATGTAGTTAAGTGGGTGGGTGGTAGTCATTTTTACACACAGGCTAAGAATGGGACAGCCCATGATGCCCGGATTGTATATCAACGACCTCATGACCGGTGCCGATTTGTTTTTATAATTAGGCAAGACGATGTAGACACCGTATTCTGAACCTTCCCACGCCCATCTGCGGCTTTGGGGTGAATGGCTCCTCCTCATCATGAGCTGGGCCAAAGAGACTGAAACTTCCAGTGACTCATGCCGTCCTCCCGAAACACAGCCGAGGCTGACCAGGAAGGATCCTGCAGGGCTTGCAGATGGGGAGGCCAGCACACCTTGAGGGAGGTTGCTTCATCAGGGAACTCGGCTGCTCGCCCTGCAAAAGGGTTCATCACCAAGGAACGCCCTGACAACTGATTTGTGTTTATTTACCCTCTGACGCTCAGCCAGAACCCAAAAGCTCTGAGCTGGATCGGATTTCAGTCAGTCCCGGAGCTTTTCCTGGCCGAGCACTTTGTGATTTTGGAGTGTGAGCGTCCGAGGGAACTTTTTTTTGTGTGTCTCCTATTGGGCTGCCCTGGTTGCCAGCTCCAGGTTGGGAAATTCCTGGAGATCTGACGGGTGAGGCCTGGACGGAAAGGTCTGTGGGGTGTAACGAAGAAGAAGAGATTGGATTTATACCCTGTTCTTCACTACCCGAAGGCGTCTCAGAGCGGCTTTTTGCTCTTTCGAGAACTGCTCTTGAGAGAAGAGCTCTGAAAGAACTTCTGACTGACCCAAGGTCACCCAGCTGGAGGAGGAGTGGGGAATCAAACCCAGTTCTCCAGATTAGAGTCTGCTGCTCTTAACCACTACACCAACCGGGCTCATTGCCAAAATGATGTTATTTTTTTCTGAATCTGCACAGCTGATCAGATCTCCAATGGCCAGTCAGGAGCCTCGCTGGGCTGAAGCCCAACCTCTAACAACCCACTTTCTAACTACACTTGTTGGGCACCAGGGAAGAGGCCAGAGGCCTTCGCCTCCCCCTCCCCACAACAGACACCCCATGAGGTACTGAGGCTGTGACAGGTCTCCTGAGAACTGCCCTTGAGAGAACTGCTCTGAAAGAACGTATGACTGACCCAAGGTCACCCAGCAGGTGCTTGTGGAGGAGTGGGGAGTCAAACCCGGTACTCCCAAATTAGAGTCCGCGCACTTCACCACGACACCAGACTGGCTCTCACAGAATGCCACAGAATCCACTCTCGAAAGCAGCCATTTTCTCCAGAAGAACGGATCTCCATAGTCTGGAGACGGGAAGTTATTCTGGGAGATCTACAGGACACACCTGGAGGTTGGCAGTGCTATCCCCAAGAAGACTTATGGTGTATCTCTGGTATATGGAAAGTGAAGGATATCGACTGTAGTGTATTCAAAGCTGCCTTGAATCCACGATATGTTGTGAAACATCTCATTGAAGTGTAATGTAAAGCTTCGTCCTGGGCTAGGATCCAAATCCATCCAATCGTGTTACTAGCCCAGGAAGCACCGAACCAATCACTTTCAAGCAAGCTCCCTGAGCGGGAACACCCGTGATTGGTCCTTATGTGAACAACCTTATTGGTTGGTATTTGTTCAGTGGGTGTGGCTACATTAGCCGGGAATGTTTAAAAGCAGGACAGCTGCAGTGTAAAGGCTGTTCTGGCTATCAGATGTTGATCCGTGTCGGAGTTGTGTTCGAGTGGAAGAATAAAGTTGTGTTCTTGCTGAATCACTCTCCGACTGTAAGGCAGAGATGTTCCGCCAGGCCTTTGGTTGAGGCCAGCGATGGTTCTTTACATCTGCGTGGCAAACCCGCCCCCCCATGACTGAATGCTACTGCTGCCATCTTGTTTTTTAAAAAATGTCTTTGGACGTTTAAATGCCTTGAATGTTTTTAATATTGAACTTTTATGGGGTTTTTTTAAATGCACTGAATTAATCTGTTGTAAACTGCCCTGAGCCTCACACAAGTGGGGAAGGGCAGTGTTACATTATCTATAGACTGCCTTTCTAGATGGAACTCAAGGCAGATTACACAGAACAAACAGAGTGGGGACATCCAGTAGAATCGTAGAATCATAGAGTTGGAAGGCACCTCCAGGGTCATCTAGTCCAACCCCCTGCCCTGGACAAGGCAGGAAATTCACAAATACCTCCCCCTCCACACCCCCAGTGACCCCCTGTTCCATGCCCAGAAGATGGCAAAACCCCTCCAGGATCTCCGGCCAAATTGGCCTGGAGAAACATTGCTTCCCGACCCCAAAGTGGCAATCAGCATTTCCCTGGACGTGTAAGAAAGAGTCACAAGAACTTGAGGACATCCAGTGAAGCTGATGGGTAGTAGGTTCAGGATGGACAAGTCTGTCAATGGCTACTAGCCATGGTGACTGAGGGGAACCTCCACATTCAGAGGCACTAATCCTCTGAGTCCCAGAGCCAGGAGGCAACGTCAGGGGAAGGCCTCAGCCTCCCTGCCCTGTTGTTGGCCCTCCAGAGGAACTGGTTGGCCACTGTGTGAGACAGGATGCTGGACTAGATGGACCCCTGGTCTGATCCAGCAGGGCTCTTCTTATGTTCCTTTTCTGCTTCAGTGACAACTAGGTCTCTGTGTTAGCTAAGGTTGCCCGTCTCCAGGTGGTGGCTGGAGAACTCCTGGAATGACAACTGTCATCCATGTTACATAGATCATTTCCCCTAGAGAAAATGGCAGCTTTGAAAGATGGACTCCATGGCATTATACTAGGCTGAGGTACCTCCCTGATTGGCCACTGGTTGGCCACTATTTTAGACAGAATGCTGGACTAGATGGACCACTGGCCTGATGGGTGTAATGGTTAAGTGCGCTGACTCTAATCTGGGAGAACCGGGTTTGATTCCCCACTCCTCCACTTGCACCTGGCTGGATGACCTTGGGCAAGCCGTAGTTCTGATAAGAGCTGTTCTTGAAAAAGAGCAGTTTCTGTCAAGAGCTCTCTCAGCCCCACCTCACTCACAGGGTGTCTGTTGTGGGGAGGGGAAGGGGAAGGAGTTTGTAAGCCGCTCTGAGTCACCTTTGGGTAGTGAAGGGCAGGGTAGAAATCCAATCTCTTCTTCTTCTTGACAGGCCTGTCCTTGAGAGAACAGCTCCGAGAGAACTATGGCTTGCCCAAGGTCACCCAGCAGCTGCACGTGGAGGAGTGGGGGAATCAAACCCGGTTCTCCCAGATTAGAGTCCGCGCACTTAACCACTGCGCCAAACTGGCTCTGCACATAGAGGATTTGTAATCCTTCTGGTTTCTCGCCATGTATTCTACTTCTCTCACACATTGTTCTATCGCTGTTATTTCCCCCCCTTTACTATTACTGTTGATTATTATTGCTTCATGTGGCTCATTGAAAAAATAAAATAAAGACTTTAATAACAAAAAGGATGGGGAGCCCTGCCCTAGTCCTCCCCCCCCAAGCTTCTTTCTGGACCATTGCCCCGGTCACACGGACCAGATAACGTGGGGGGACGGAGCCGTGGTTCTTCGCCCCGGAGCAAAATAAAGTGCGGTAGCCAGATTACACGGTCCCCCGAATCTCTGTGCTTAGGCTGTTAGCTAGCGATCACACGGCGATGCTGCAGCGTGGCAAAGACGTGGCACGGCGCAATCACACAAGCATTTTGTGTTTGTTTGTTTGTTGTTGTTGTTGTTGTTCAGTCGCACAGTCGAGTCCGACTCTTCGTGACCCCATGGACCAGATCATGCCAGGCCTTCCTGTCTTCCGCCGTCCTCTGAAGTTGGCTTAATTTCATGTTCGTTGCATCTATGACACTGTCTAACCATCTCATCCTTTGCCGTCCCCGTCTTCTTTGACCTTCAGTCTTTCCCAGCATCAGGGTCTTCTCCAGTGAGTGCCCCCTTCTCACTGGGTGGCCAAAGTATTGGAGCTTCAGTTTCATTATCTGGCCTTCCAGGGAACAGTCAGGGTTGATTTCTTTGAGGATTGACTGATTTGATCTTCTTGCAGTCCAAGGGACTCTCAAGCGTCTTCTCCAGCACCATAGTTCAAAAGAATCTATTCTTCGGCGCTCGGCCTTCCTTATAGTCCAACTCTCGCAGCCATACATGACTACTGGGAATACCATCGCTTTGACCATGTGGACTTTTGTTGGCAGGGAGATGTCTCTACTTTTAATCATGCTGTTTAGGTTCGCCATTGCTTTCCTCCCAAGGAGCAGGCGTCTTTTAATTTCATGGCTGCTGTCACTGTCTGTGGTGATCTGGGATCCCAGGAAAGTGAAGTCTGTCACTACTTCCACGCGCATGCACAATCCCGCGGAACAGCACTGCTTTCAGTTTCATGTTTGTGCGCATGCGCTTACGGAAAACATTCCGTTTGCAATGCGACATGGACGGGCGCTGGATGCCATGGGATACTAGCACTCCCGTGATTAGACGCCTGCCTGGGCCACGTATTTTCCAGATACTAGTCCACTTTCCTTGGTACTTTTTAACTCCGCATCTTCGGCGGGATGCCACAGGTTGGCCATGGGTGTGCTACGCTTCCCAGATGTTGCGGTGTGATCGCACCCTGAAAATCCACCTGAGAGTCGTGCCTTTCGCGCAGCAAAATCTCCATGTAACCAGTGCCAATATTGTTATTGGGCAGCCCCATTTCCTCTTGAATACTTCAGGGGGAGCCTCGGAAGGGTCTAATGCCATAGAGCCCACCCTCCAAAGCAGCCATTTTCTCCAGGGGGGCTGATCTCTGCCGTCTGGTTAATCACTGTAATGCTGGAGGAAAGGCCACACCTGGACGTTGGCATCCCTCGTACTGACATACGGGTCGCTCCAGAAGAACGAGGCGACTCTGCCGAGTTCAGGACATGCTGTCACCATAATTACTAGTTCCTAACATTCAGACTGAGTTTCGGCTTGCCTGTTGTTTGGTATCTCTCGACTGGGATCGCCGGCCTCCGCGTGGGGCCTGGGGAGCTCCCCGAATCACAACTGCTCTCCAGCCAACGCAGATCAGTTCTCTTGGAGATAAAGACTGCTGACCTCCAGCCTGGTGTCGTGGTGAGGAGCGCGGACTCTAATCTGGGAGAACCGGGTTCGATTTCCCCACACCTCCATGTGCAGCTGCTGGTGTGACCTTGGGTCAGTCACAAGTTCTCTCCCAGAGCTGTTCTCTCAAGGGCAGTCCTCGAGAGAGCTCTCTCAGCCCCAGCTAACTCACAGGGTGCCTGTTGTGGGGAGGGGAAGGGGAAGGAGATTGTAGGCCGCTATGAGACTCCTTCAGGTAGTGAAAGGCGGGGTATAAATCCAGCATCCTCCTCCTCTTCTTCTTCCTCTTCCTCCTCCTCCTCTTCTTCTTCTTGATGGTGGCTGGAGATCTCCTGGCATGACAACTGATCTCCAGGCGACAGAGATCAGTTCCCCTGGAGAAAATGGCCACTCTGGAAGGTGGACTCTATGGCATTATACTCCATAGAAGACCCTCCCCAAACTCCACCGTCTCTCGGGCTCCACCCCCAAATCTCCAGGTGTTTCCCGACTTGGAGCTGGCAACCCCATCTGGAGAAAATGGCATCTCCGGAGGCCAGACTCTACAGTATACCATCGATCTGAGGGGAAAGCCTGTCCCATACTCCCCCTCCACTAGCTCCGCCCCCAAACCTCCAGGGATTCCCCAGGCTGGAGTAGGACACCATGTAATGCCTGGGACCAGCTCACGCCATGTCTGAGAAGCAGCTGCATAAAGAAACATACACCAAGTCATACTCAGGATCTGCATTCTCATCCAAGGTTTCATTCACAATTTTTTTAGAGGGGGGGACTTCCTGGTCTCTCTCCATTTTCCCCAGCTCTTCACGAATGGCGCTCCGTGGTGAGCCCCAATGCTATCCTTTGTGACCCACAAAGACCTCTTGCAGGGCTCTTTTTGTCACAGGAACTTCCCTGCATATTAGGCGACACCAGGGGTCATTTCCTGCAGGAGCGCACAGGAGCGGAGCTCTGCAACAAGCCCCACCCCCTGCTCCCAGCAGCCCTTAGTCAGAGCAAGAAGCAGCCAGGTAAGTTGCAGAGCCCCCCCCGGCCCCGTGGCCCAAAGCAGTACAGTGGCACCTTTAAGACCAAGTTTTATTCAGGTACAAGCTCTCCCTCCTCTGCGAGGACAGATCTGCACATTCCCCCCCCCCAAACAGCTAACAATCCAAAACAGTCCAGTGGAGCCTGAGCGGTGGGTGTTGCCTTCTGACACACTTCCAGTGATGTCAGGGGCTGTGGCATATGCAAATAAGTTATGCTAATGAGTTACCTCCTGCCAACCTAGCAGTTCGAAAGCAAGAAATTGCAAGTAGATAAATAGGTACCACTTCGGTGGGAAGGTAACAGCGTTCCGTGCGGCTTGGTATTCAGTCATGCCGGCCACATGACCACGGAAACGTCTTCGTACAGCGCTGGCTCTTCGACTTGGAAACGGAGATGAGCAGCGCAACCCTAGAGTTGGATTCGACTGGCTTTCGAGCAAGGGAACCTTTACCTTTACCTAATGAGTTATGCTAATGAGCTCCTGCACCTCTTTTTCTACAAAATGACCCCTGGGCGACACGTCCCTATGCCACCAATCCTCCACGAGCTTACGGTAGCCCCTGTACGAGGAGCTCTGTAAGCTCTTGGAGGATTGGCTACATTAGGGGTGTGTCACCTCATATGCAGAGGAGTTCCTGCTACAAAAGGGGCCCTGCCTCTTAGCTTGCCTAACTGGGCCAGTAAGGACATTAAAATGCTTGCTGGATGATCCACTTCCTTCTTTTTGTCATTCTGACATTTATATGCTATTTGGTCAAACCTTTTTTTTTTTTTTTTGGAAAAAATAAAATAACAAAATCTTGTTTCTGCAGTGCACTTCGCTGCCATCTCAAGGAGGATCAACAACTTCCCTGTTTAGCAACCCGCCTGTTTTACATTTTGATTCCGATCGGGCCACCTGCAAGTTGTTAACCTCTGGAAGGTTCTGGCGATTGCCGTCGCTGTTGTTGTTTGAGCAGAGCCTTTGGGGAGGGAGGAAAATGTTAGTCAGGAGTTGTGCCGCGGAGCGCAGTGTTTACCGTTTGCAGCCTGCAGATGGGACTTGGCCGGTCAGTGCAAAAGAGGAGTCGCGCCCCGTTGCCAGGAATAGCTGGCGTTTAATTCTCAGACCGAAATAGAACTGGGTCAAGCAATTAGGGTAAAACTTCCTCCCACTCCCTGGCTTCCAGATAAATACGCTTTCTTGCCTGTGGAGCAAGCCTAGCAGAAAATAATTTACTAGGCAAAAAAATAAATTACCCAGCAGCTGGCAATGAAGGTATTTATTCTGGACTTTTCGGGCCAGATTTCCATGGGAAAGGCAAAGTGAATCGGGCCATCAAGTGGGAACTCTTTGGCTGTATAGAGTAACTCCCCTTGCGGCCTCACATTTTTGGGAATGCGATGAAGATGGACGGTTCCAAGGAAAGTGATCGCAGTCTCCGATAGAAAAGAGCCAGAGTCCAGTTGTGCCATAAAGACTGACGGCGGGGAGGCGCTTTCGGGAGTCACTGCTCACTTCTTCAGATATAGCTAGAATGTGAGTCCATCTGTCCCATTGCAACTGATAACAAAGTTCAACACAAAGCATCCTCCTGGACCGAATCGAGACCCAGGTTTCCTGTCTCATCACCAGAGCTGATTTCTTCACACCTGCTACCTCTCTGCATATCACACCTAATCCAATCACACCTGCGGTTGGCATTTGGCATCTCAAATCACTCCCCTCTCCAAGATATAAGGAGAGGTGCACTCACATTCTAGCTGTATCTGCTGGATGGTCTAGGCTAGCCTGATCTCATTAAATCTTGGACACTAAGCAGGGTCAGTCCTGGTTAGTATATGGATGGGAGATCACCAAGGAAGTCCAGGGTTGCAACGCAGAGGCAGGCAACGGCAAACCAACTCTGTTCAACTTTCGCTCTGACCTGGATAGTCCAGGATACCTTGATCTCATCAGATCTCAGAAGCTAAGCAGGGTCGGCCCTGGTTAGTACTTGGATGGGAGACCACCAAGGAAGTCAAAGGCTGCTAAGCAAGACAGGCAACGGCAAACCACCTCTGTTCATTTTAGGGACAATTTTTTGGGGGAGGAACCCAAAAACAAATGATTAAACTGGCCTGAAGTAGAACGTAGCCTGGAGTTCAGTGCCACGAATTAAGAAATTTCAGCAGACCGATCTGAATCCTCCAAGAGGGCATTTGGACTCAGCGGAAGCAAGGAAAGCAAGTGCTTTTGGAAGAGTTCTGGTTATCAGGGGAAAACGGTGAGTGTCTGCAGAAGGATAATGGGTCTTAAAAGAGTGATTGGGAAACTGGGAAATAATATGAAGCTTGTGAATGTACATTCAGTGGCTGAAGAAAGACTCTGGGAGCTTAAAAACGAAGCAGAGAGGCCCGGGGCTAATTTTTTTTCCAGCTGCTTTCTTCTTTCCTCCCTCTGTTTGTTTAGTTGCTACAAATCAGATTTCGGAGCAATTAGTAAAATATCATGCAAATATTCCCTCTGTGACTTGCAACGAAGAACTTCAATTTAGCCGAACGTTTGTCTCATCGCTGTAAAATTCATCTGCTGTTTACATTAAGTTATTCGCCGAAAATGTTGGGAGCGAAGTTACAGATTTTTTTTTTAAAAAAATAACACATCCATTTTTATATATTTATGTTTTATTTATACGTTCAGTTTATAAACCACCCTCCCCTGTGAAACGAGACTCAGGGAGGCTTGCGACAATTGTACCAGTACATTTATGTCAATTAAAAACAGTTAAAACAGTAACAAGAAGTGAATAGATAATATCAGATGGCCCTGAAATGAATAAATTTTTCTCTACCCCATGGGAAAGGGAGGCGAGAAAAAGAGGGGGCCAGGCAGGGTGGGGAATCATTGCTGTCCTCGATGGTAATTCTGGTGGAACATCTCTGTCTTGGCCTACATCTTTGTGAGGGAGAAGTGAATAGATAATATCAGATGGCCCTGAAATGAATAAATTTTTCTCTACCCCATGGGAAAGGGAGGCGAGAAAAAGAGGGGGCCAGGCAGGGTGGGGAATCATTGCTGTCCTCGATGGTAATTCTGGTGGAACATCTCTGTCTTGGCCTACATCTTTGTGAGGTATTCGGTCCCCCAGGACGCAGGGCTCTTTTTGTAGAAAAAGCCCAGCAGGAACTCATTAGCATAATAGGCCACACCCAACAGCAGGAACTCATTAGCATATTGGGCCACACCCCTGACAGCACAGCTCATTAGCACATTAGGCCGCACCCCTTTGGGGTCAGGAAACAATTGTTCTTTAGGCCAGTTTGACCAGGGATCTTAGAGGGTTGTTTGGAAGGCCCGGACTAGCTCAGAGTCATCAAATCTTGGAAGCTAAGCAAGGTTTTCCCCCCATTAGTCCTTGCATGGGAGACCACCAAGGAAGTCTAGGGTTGCTACACAGAGGTGAGCAATGCCAGACAATGGCTTTTTCATTGGCTCCTAATACCGGAGGCTTTTGGCCAGGGGTGTCAAACATGCGGCCCGGGGGCCGGAGGAGGCCCCCGGAGGGCTTCCATCAGGACTGCAGTGGAACTGGCTGTCTCCTGCTGCTGCTTCCCATTCTGATGCTGCTGCTGCTGCGTCATCGTAGGTTTGCAGCTGACAGATACACACCTGAGCAGCATACTCAGGATTGCAACAGCACAGACATTTTGATGCAATAATCCAGAGCAAGGGGTGTCAGTTATCAGATACTGTTAAATAAACAAAATATTGCAAGAATGCTGATGTTTTAAGCACGTTTTTATTTTAAGTAAAAAACCAACCTACTTTAAGTAAAAAAACCCTCACCCCACTTATCTCCACTACCTGGCATTACATTTTATGACACACGTGGCCCGGCCCAACAAAGTCTCATTTATGTCAGATCCGGCCCTCATAACAAATGAGTTCGACACCCCTGCTTTTGGCTTTGTGGAGCCGGTTGGAATATTGAATCACAGAATCAGAGAGTTGGAAGGGGCCATACAGAACACCAGTCCAGTGATGGCGAACCTTTTAGAGACCGCGTGCCCAAACTGCGACCCAAAACCCACTTATTTATCGCAAAGTGCCGACACGGCAATTTAACCTGAATCCTGAGGTTTTACTTTAGAAAAAACAACTCCTACATTAACTTAAGATGATCCAAACAAAGTAAGGAAAGCAATCCCAAATGTTTTCATTTACTTAAAATTATTTGGCAGAGAATTCGACACTTTAATGATGGTTTGGGCCTGGCTGGGGCGATGGCACGCCTGCCCACAGAGAGGGCTCTTGAGTGCCACCTCTGGCACCCGTGCCATAGGTTCGCCACCACTGATCTAGTCCAACCCCCTGCCCGATGCAGGACCAGCCTAAAGAATCTCTGACACATATTCATCCAGCCTGTTCTTGAAAGCTATCAGTGAAGGGGCGCTCACCGCCTCCCTAGGCAGCTGATTCCACCTTTGAGCCACTCTGACCGTGAAAACGTGTTTCCTAATATCCAGCCGATACCTTTCCGCATGGAATCTAAACCCGTTGCTTCGGGCCCTATCCTCTGCTGCCAACTGGAACAGCTCCTTTAGTGTTTAGACTTTAGTGTCAAGGGAAATAGCAGGGCTCCTCAGGGGTGTTTGTGGGAACCTCCCAAGGCTCCGATGAAGTCAAATGGGTAATAATTTTTTAAAAAATAGCCTGAGTGGCGGAGTGCAGCTGGGAACTGAGGAGAAGCCCCTATGCATGTCCTGCACCGGTCGCATCAACTATTTCCCAGGTGAGTGAAGTTCTGATATCAGGGCGGTCCACCTTAGTAATAGGTTCAGTGTCTTTGTGCTCCTGGGTGAGAGTAATTCTGATAACTGTAGTCAAGGTAGATGCTCAATTTTTTGTAATTTTTGTTAGTTACACAACATGTTGTAAGGCCCTGAGAGGCCCCACTGTAGCTATGGACCTGTGGGAAAGACCTCTGCTTGAGACACTGGAGAGCCCCTGCCCATCAGAACAGACAATAGTGACCATGATGGACCAGTGGTCTGAGTCAGTATAGCGCAGCTTCAAGTGTGCCTTGTTTATAACAGTCCAGTCCTTAGACCGCTTTCCTCAGATTGACCCCTTGAATAGACTGGAGTAGGATAATTCATTATTAGAACCGGTTTGGTGTAGTGGTTAAGTGCGCAGACTCTAATCTGGGAGAACCGGGTTTGATTCCGCACTCCTCCACATGCAGCCGCTGGTGTGACCTTGGGTCAGTTACAGGCTCTTTCAGAGATGTTCTTTCAGGAGCAGTTCTCGAAAGAGCGCTCTCAGCCCCACCTACCTCACAGGGTGTCTGGGGAAGGGAGGGGGAGGGAAAGGAGTTTGTAAGCTGCTCTGGGACTCCAAGTGATGGGCAGGGGATAAATACAATCTCTTCTTCTATTATTATTTTATTATTTATTTCTATTTTTATCTCGCCATCCCCGCAAGTGGGCTCAGGGCGTGTTCCAATCGCAAAGTAAAAATATAATCAAACAGTTAAAACCATATTTCTCATAAGTAGACCTGGTTATGATCGACGTCTCAGACTTAAATCTCTGTCTAGTTCAGTTTAACACTGTCCGCTGCTACTCCAAGAGTAAATGCCGACTGTCCTTATTCTTTTTTATTATTATTGATATGGTGCAGAGTGATAGAATACAAGAAGGATGGTTCTGGCCAGGGCTTTTTTTGTAGAAAAAGCCCAGCAGGAACTCATTAGCATAATAGGCCACACCCAACAGCAGACACTCATTGGCATATTAGGCCACACCCCTGACAACACAGCTTATTAGCACATTAGGCCACACTCCCATGTTACCAGAAGTGTGGTCATCCAGCCACACGCACCTTTTGCTTCTTATTCTGTTTACCTTATAGTCAAAACCTAGGGCTTTTTTTGTAGCAGGAACTCCTTTGCATGTTAGGCCACCCCCCCCCTAATGTAGCCAATCCTAATGAGTTTCTGCTTTTGGGTGTGGCCTGTTATGCTAATGAGTTCCTGCTGGGTGTGGCCAACTCAGGAGCCAGCCGGAACTCCGTTCCTGTGCGTTCCTGCCCCAAAATAGCCCTGGTTCTGGCAATCGAAAGCGGACTCCTTCTCTGGAAAAATAAAACAACCCTGAAGTCCAATGAACCGGACAACGCTGGAATGAGGAACTCAGGTGGACCAGGACTTCCATTTTGTGAACAGGAAGACGGTGTCTTGCTCCTTGGTAGTGGAGTCATAGGAACTGATGAAGCTACCTGAAAAAACACTGCTTGGAGAGTTTTAGGGTAAGGTTTTTAAGAAACAATTTGGCCTGTCAGGACGGACAAAAGGAAATACTTCTTTACACAACAATTGATGAAAAGGTGGAATTCACTGCCAGAGGATGCAGCGATGGCCACAGGCATGGAAAATTTAAAAGGGGGTGTAGTGTATGCTGACCACCACCGGGGGCTAGCGAACAGCCAGAGCTTGGCTCTGGAAGAACAATAGGGACTAGACTCCTAGTCCCTCCACTGGGGAACCAATGGGAACCATGGCGGGAGATTCAAACCCACCAATGGTGACCAGGGGTGTGTCCCCAGGTATGTATATAGTTGGCCTGCCGGCCGTTTGTTCCTTGTTCTTGTTGTATACCAAATAAAGCGTGCCATGCACCACGTCGTCGTCGGTCGTTTATCCATGCGGCAACCCACTACATAACAGTACCCA
>NW_015161506.1:112310-112467 GCF_001447785.1 Gekko japonicus
ACACCCTGCCGTTCACTCGGAGTCTCAGAGTGGCTTACAAACTCCTTTCCCTTCCCCTCCCCACAACAGACACCCTGTGAGGTAGGTGGGGCTGAGAGAGCTCTGAGAGAAACTGCTCTTTTTCAAGGACAGCTCTGACCAGAACTATGGCTTGCCC
>NW_015161506.1:114178-121955 GCF_001447785.1 Gekko japonicus
ATTCTATGATTCTAAGAGTGGTTGAGCAGTGGAACAGACTGCCTCGGGCGGTGGTGGATGCTCCTTCGCTGGACGCTTTCAAGCAGAGGCTGGACGACCATCTTTCGGGTATGTTGTAGGGCTCTCTTTCGGCTGTGCTCTTGCAGAGTGCCGGGGGTTGGACTAGATGACCTGCAAGGTCCCTTCTGACTCTAACATTCTATGATTCTAAGAGTGGTTGAGCAGTGGAACAGACTGCCTCGGGAGGTGGTGGATGCTCCTTCGCTGGACACTTTCAAGCGGAGGCTGGACGACCATCTTTTGGGGATGTTGTAGGGCTCTCTTTCGGCTGTGCTCCTGCAGAGTGCAGGGGGCTGGACTAGATGACCTGCAAGGTCCCTTCCAACTCTTCACATTCTATGATGCTTTGATCGCTCTAAGGGTGTATAGGTGTTCTCTCCCGATTTATTTATTTAATTTATACCCCGCCCCCTCTGTTGAAGCAGGCTCAGGGCGGCTTACTCAGAATGTATTGAACAGATGAAGCATAGAATTTAATAAAATAGGGCTGCCAGCAATGTTCCCTCTAAGCCGTGGAGTCTTGTGAGCAAAAATTCTGCTTTGTGAGCTATTGGCATTAAAGTTTTGAGCAAGTGATTGGGCTGCTGCATAAATTAGTTTGCTCTGGAGCCATTCTTCCTGAGCTAAGACAAAAATGTGTGAGCTGGAGGCTAAAAAACTGTGAGCTAGCTTACACTAACTCAGCTTAGAGGGAACACTGGCTGCCAGGTCCCTCCTGGGGGGCGGGATTGCTTGCTAGACAGGCCCCTTACCTGCTGGCCTGGATCTGGTCACCAGGGGGACCCCACCCCCAAAGTGCCGGTATCGTGGGGACATGCCCGGCGCGATGTCACCCAGAGGTGAGGTCTATGTTTTCCCCCTCAAATGATAGCGACCCTTCCACCAACTTGCCCGACACAATGACATCAATTCCGGGTAACGTCACTGCACGGAGCGTCGAGGATGTCCCGGAGAGGGGCCGGGACTCCCCCGCTGGAACAAAAGTAAGACCTGGCGACCCTAGAATAAAATCACAATAAATATAAAATGTGACATAAAGTGCTAGTGTGGATCGTAGAGCGGAGCATTAGAAGCAACCAACATAAGCAAACAGTCAGCTAACGTCATAGTCTGGGTCATATCGGTGGCGCGCAGGCTGTTAATGGTGGCGATGGTATTGGATAAGTATAGAGAGACCTCCCAGTTGAGAATCAACCGGAGAGATGCTATAATGCAATTGAGACTATATTAGAAACTATATTAGAAAATTACTAAATACAATACAAAATATCCACCAAGTGTAATACAACAATAAAGTGCTTAAAATTCATAGAAAATTACGTTCTATACATAAGAGAATCACAATATATTAACAAAGTTTCCGGCTTGTGGCTTCGTTTCGATCCTAAACTTCTTCAGAAGTGAATTCTCTTGCATATAATACATATTGTGTCTCATGCATATTCATATCATCTCCCTTATAAATAAAAGCCGAATGGTGGTGGTACTTCTCTAGAACATTCCACATGCTCCAAAATCAGTTCGCTCTCTGATCTGTCATTCAGAGGGTCTCCCTATCCACTGGCTGCTTAGCCTGAGTCCTGCCTCCAACATTCTAAACAGTTTTGTAGTGTATGCTGACCACCACCGGGGGCCAGCGAACAGCCAGAGCTTGGCTCTGGAAGAACAATAGGGACTAGGCTCCTAGTCCCTCCACTGGGGAACCAATGGGAACCATGGCGGGAGATTCAAACCCACCAATGGTGACCAGGGGTGTGTCCCCAGGTATGTATATAGTTGGCCTGCCGGCCGTTTGTTCCTTGTTCTTGTTGTGTACCAAATAAAGCGTGCCATGCACCACGTCGTCGTCGGTCGTTTATCCATGCGGCAACCCACTACAAAACAGGGGGATTAGATAGGGGTGATCTATCAGTGGCTACTAGCCATGCTTACTAAAGGGTACCTCCATGTTTGAAGACAGTCAACCTCTGAATCCCTATGCCAGGAGGCAACATCAGGGAAAGTCTTGGTTTCTCTGCCTTGTGGTTGGACCTCCAGAGGACCTGGTTGTCCACTGTGTGAGACAGGATGCTATACTAGATGGACCACTGATCCAGCAAGGCCCTTCTTATGTCCATGCGGCTTGGTTTGCTGGCATGAGTCATCTGTGCGGAATATCCTTGGGAGTTCCCTCAATTTGTGTGTCCCCCTCCATCGCTGTTTAATGGTCTGTTGCCTGGGTTAGAACTATGTGGTTGAGAGAGAATGAGACTCAGTGAAGTTCTGGCTTAATGGCTTTAACCACGCTGCTCTCACCTCTCTGACAGGCCATTACCACGATCTAGTCCAATGACTGACTCATAACTCATTGTACTGATAATATATGGGAACCCACCAGGGATTCAGGAAACCAAATTTTTGATACCTGCCAGGATGGTGTGGGAAACCACAACCCATGGTTTGTGCCTACGCATTGTTCAGGCCGGTTCCAATTATGTTATGGCATTAACGTGTAGATTTTGTGGCGTTCGCTTCCTACCTTATTAATAGCATGACAATACTTCATATAATTTGCCAGTTTAGCATTATCAGGGGCTTATTAAAAGGACTGAGGATTCATTGTGAGCTAGAATACCTCACTATATTGGAAACATAAAATATTCTGCATCAAAGCATAAAAATCTACATTTCCCCTTTCATCCTTAATTTGATTATGAACTATTACTATGCTTCCCTATAAAATATGAAAGTTTTACATTTTGATGGTTTCTCAAATGCTGGTTTTACTTTCAGCACAAATACTAACCCATCCTTTCGGCATAATTATTTAGCAGCCATTTCGGGTTAATTATTGTCATTAACAATATGAGTCCTATGAGGGAATATCAATTAAAATATACACAGCTGAACTTTCAAATGAGTAAATAATTTAGTTTTTCGAAATGACTGGAAACAGCAGGGTAACAGTCAAAAGGGGAACAATTATTTTAATGCTTATTTGACAAATGAGTAATTTTTACAGCAAATTAGTTTCTTATCATAGCACCCCTACTGGTTACACTGGGAAAGCTGTTAAAGTGGAGTTTTTAAAATAAAAGCTGTTAAGTTATGCCTGTGAAGCTAAGGAAGTAATTTGTATGAGGGAAAGGTGATTACGCCACGCATTGTTAGCCCGGAGAATGTTGCTACTGGGATTTAATTAGGGGTATAAATCACTGAAAATTATGTGTGTGTATTTATAGGGACTGGTACCTTAAAGACAGCCACACATTTCTTCATGGGTATTTTTATTTTATTTAAATGGCCTTTCAAAAAACAGTCCTGTTTTACTTCTGAATCCCCCAAGCCCAGGGTTCTCACCCTACAGCGAAGTTTCGGGGCAGAAATGCTAATAACTAGGCCAGCTTCGTAAAAGAACAAGCTGAGAAAATGAGGATCGTCAGGGGAAATACGGAAGCGGTAGCAATGCCTTTCTGCATCGGAAGGGAAAATGCTGAAATACGGCATAAGGTGGTAGTACCAGCTTTGGGGCAGGTCTGAACTTGTCGCCTCTTTGCTTAGCGAGCCTTTGATGATTTGCACGGATTTTCGGTCAAGAGCGAAACAGAAGGAAACACGCTGAAGGAAATTGTGCCGTTTTCTATTTTTTTTTTAACATGAAGTCTGAAAGCCCTGTCTAGTCCTTCTCCACCTTGAAACATAGCTTGCTCCAACACAGATGCTCCCCAATGTTATGTAGCCATGGTTCTTATGAATTGTGAAGAGTGTCCTTCATGCAGCCCGGATTGAGCAAACTCAGAGTCCAGCGGCACCAGTATCAGTGCAAATTGTTTTTAAGTGCTGCTTTAATGTTCTAATTAGCTATTTCTTATTATGTGTTGTGTTGCTGAATGGCCTAAATATTGCCGTTATCTCTCTTGAGCCTGTTCACGGGGAGGGTGGACTATAAATTTGAATAAATAAATAAATAACAGCGTATTGCTTTCCTCTGAAGTTCCCAGTCCAGTATTAGCAAATGCTAAGAGATTTGGGGGGCATTGCATGGGGATGGTGACGTTTCGGGAGTATCATTAGAATTTTGAGGTAACTCTTCATAGTTTTTTCCCTCACATCCTTCTGCAAACTGCCATCTTTTCCTGAGCAAAAATATGTCACGAGAAAAAATAATAATCTCCTTTGGGGCTGCACATAACGTGAGGGGAGGAAACGTTCCCCACATTTATTCCAACACTTATTATAATGATTATGGTGTTAGGGCCTGTCGGTGTGTCTTCGGACTCAATCTATAATTGGAATAATCCATTCCTATATCCATGGGAGAGTGGCCTGGCGATGAAAATATCTGACAATATGTAGCGGACAAGAACCTCACTTGAAACGCATTCAGAGTAAGTGTCCACATTACACATTGCCTAAATGGGGAGGTTTCCGCTACCACATAGAATCGAAAGTGCAGTTGTTCTCATTACATTGGCTAGAATATGAAGCACTGTACAGCTGAGTTGTGGTTGGTGGCAGACTAGGGACTGTGGGCAGGGGACATGACTCAGTGGTAGAGCATCTGGTTGGCATTCACAAAGTCCCATGTTCTATCCCCAGCACCTCCTCTTTTTTTAAATCCAGTTTATTTATTATTTTTTTCATACATATCCACATATCAAATAAAATACATATATCATTGCGAGTCACTTTTTTGTCTCCTCTAACCAAACATAAAACTTCTTCCATCTTTGTTCAAATATTTCATATTCTTTTCCCTGTAACAAAACATTTAATCTATCCATCTCTGCTATTGTCAACATCTTATCTAACACTTCTTCCTTAGGAGGTATTTTTTTCTCCTTTCCAGTATTTTGCTAGTATGATTCTTGCCGCAGTAAAAGTGTAACTTATTAAATATTTATTCTCGCTGCTATAATTACTTGGGATCATGTTTAAGAGGTCAATCTCCGGTACAAATGGAATATCTATTCCTGTAATCTCTTTTAACATTTTAAATATTTTAGTCCAATAATTTTGAATTCTTTCACATCTCCACCATACATGTACAAAGGTACCAATATTGGTCTTACATTTCCAACAATTTTTGTTAGCCTTTCCATAACATTTCGCTATTCTATCTGGAGTCCAATGCCACCTATGAAACATCTTCAATATATTTTCTTTATATGGAATTGCTCTCATCATCTTTGCTGAACTCCATATTTTGGACCATTGTTCTTCTCTTCAGATCGCATAAATCTTTCACCTTTTATCCCCAGCACCTCCTGTTAAGGTAGGTAATAGGTGATGGGAAAGACCTCAGCCTGAGACCCTGGAGAGCCACTGCCAGTCTCAGTAGACAAGGGTCCTTTCTGCATTTGGATCTCATCCCGGGTTTGACCAGAGTTTCAACTCGCAACACAATACCTCGCATTTATCCCTGGTTGTAACAGCATCTGTTTATCTCAGGACAAGCGTGGGGCAAAACCAGGGTGACTTCAATGTAATGTGGAAACAAAAAAATACCCCGAGATAATTACAGGGGTGAAACTCGAGGGTGGTGTAGAATGTAAGTTCAGGGACAGGGTTGAACCACAATTGAAGGTCTAGTGTGGAGAGGACCAATATTGACTTTGATGGACAAATGGGCTGATTCAGTAGAAGGAGGTTTCATGTATTCATGTGGACAAGGACCTGGGAGACCCAGACTGCAGGTGTTGGCAGTGGCTGAGGCCAAGGATGGGGATGGAATAGAGCAGGGGAGAAGATTTTAAGCTACTCTGAGCCCCCGTTGGGGAGAAAAGTGGGGTATAAATGAAGGAAATGAATGAATGAATAAATGAATAAATGGTGACTTGGGACTTTTGTTTTTGGAAGAGAAGCTCCCAGTTAATTAATGACAATATGGCAGTGTGTGTAGTATAGCCAGGAGATCCTAAGATTGTCCGACCAGAGGTCATTTCGGGGGGGAACGCGGGGGATCGCAGTTCCCCCGGGTGAGATATGGGGGGTGGGGCACATGATGAAGCCCCGCCCCCTGCTTCCAGCCGCCCTGCTTCTGGCCCTCATTCAGCCAGGAGGAGGCAGGAGAAGAGGGAGGGTAAGTTGCTTCCTCCATGCCTCTCCCCACCCCTGCCTGCCTGGGGCCAGGGAGGGCCTTCGCGGGGCTTCCTTGCACTCCCACCGGCCTTGCAGGACCACCGCCGGGCCCCTCATGGGGCTCGGCAGTGGAGCTGCAAGGCCGGCAGCAGCGGCCCGGGACCGTTGGGGGCGGGGTGTGTGGCCTTATGACACACTTCCGGTGATGTCAGGGGGTGTGGCCTTATGACACACTTCCGGTGATGTCAGGGGGTGTGGCCTTATGACACACTTCCGGTGACGTCAGGGGGTGTGGCATATGCTACTGAGTTATGCTAATGAGTTCCCCTAGCTCTTTTTCTACGAAACGACCCCTGTGTCCGACAGCTAAAAGTTCTAGCTCTTTTACTGTTATGTACCACTAGGTAGCATACTAGACCTGTTTTTAAGGCAAGTGACGTTTCAGAGGTAGTTTGCCATTGCCTGCTTCTGTGTCATGCCCCTGGTATTCCTTAGAGGTCGCCCATCCAAATACCAGCCAAAGCTGACCCTGCTTCGCTTCCGAGATCTGATGGGAGCAGGCTAGCCTGGGCTATCCAGGTCAGGGCAGCTCCCAGCTGTGTGAACAACTTGTTTTTGAAAGTTAGTGAGTCTTCAATGCAATTTGTTATATTTTGTGAGATTTTGATACTCACAGAGGAGGAGACAACCTCCCCAAAATTCCACAGGGCATAAATAAGTAAACCCTTGGCTGGGGTTGCTGGCACACCTCAGCAAGTGTGAGGAGATTTAGAGGGCAGTATCTGGACAGAGTGGGATTTGGGGAGGATGTGATGCCACTTGCAGGTGACACTCTAGGAATTTCCCTTAACCTTTATAGTAAAGACCATAGAGACATGGGGAAATTCCTAGAGTGTCACTATGGAGGCCATTTTGCCAGCCATTTTTTCTTCCTGCTTTTCAGTTTCTAGAGGGTAGGAGATTGGGGCCCTGAGTGTGGGTTTACCCACTACCCAGTGATTTGGTCGAGGAGGCCAGAGGTTATGGCCAACATTTTTCTGGAAGTATGGTTGGAGAGAAGAATCCTTATCGCCTTTTACCCTTTTCTCCGTACCGCCTCCTTGCTGCCAAGAAGATATCTGTCTTATCTTCTGGTAGACCTCCTGATGGCACCTGGGTTTTGACCACTGTGTGACACAGAGTGTTAGATTAGATGGGTCACTGGCCTGATCCAACATGGCTTCTCTTATGTCCTTATGTTCTTATTTATTTATTTCATTATATTTATACCCCGCCCTCCCCGCGAGCGGGCTCAGGTTGCCCTCCCCGCACTCCCTGCGAGCAGGTCAGAAGAGAGTTCTTCTTATGCTCTGGAACTCTATGCTCTGAGAAACAACTGCACTGTGTTAGGACTCCAGTTTTGTTGTTTCTGTGCATTTCACTGCCACCGAACTATATGCCATGTGTCTAATACCTTTTCTTGAATTTCTTCAACAAAACCTTCCTTGCTTTATGCTGTGTGTTACTCAGGGACTTACTGAGACTGAACCCAGGTAAAGCTGAGAGCCAGTTTGGTGTAGTGGTTAAGTGTGCGGGCTCTAATCTGGGAGAACCGGGTTTGATTCCCCACTCCTCCACTTGCACCTGCTGGATGACCTTGGGCAAGCCATAGCTCTGA
>NW_015161506.1:122286-128696 GCF_001447785.1 Gekko japonicus
CCTCCTCCTCCTCGCCGCCTCCTCCTCTTCCTCTCCTTCTCCTCCTCCTCCTTCTCCTCCTCCTTCTATTCTCCTTCTTCTTCTCCTTCTTCTTCACCTTCTCCTTCTTCTGTTACTGCACCCAGACAGGGTCAGCCTGCTCAGGTCCTTCCCTCTGATGCCTCGGTGCCAAACCATCCCCTCGGCATCGATGCAGATCTGCCCAAAGGCGTGCAAAACAAATTGGTTGTCATTTCACAGCCCTGCGGGCAAAGCCTGGATTTCCTCTGTCAAAGGCAAATTATTTTATTTCAGGTGACCGATGGCCCGACAGTCTTGGACAATGCAAAGATGACTTTGAATATTTAAAGTCATGTAAACTCGTTATGGCTCAGCCCCATTCTGGGTGACCTCATCGTTATTTCCCCATGCCGGAAATGTAGGTACTGTACATTTCCCTCTGTCATCTGGGGCCTCCGCCCTTGTGTAAACTGTACATTTCGGCTTTTCTGGATTCTCCTGTGTACACATCACACACCGCATAGGCTTCCGCACCCAAGTTAACACTGTACCTTCCAAGAGGCCTTTACCTTCCAAGAGGGTGGACTGTAGGCAGGGGTCGTTTCCTGCAGGAACGCACAGGAGCAGAGCTCCGGCAGTGAGGAGCCCAGGGGGCGGGCACATGCAACAATCCCCGCCCCCTGCTCCCAGCAGCCCTCAGTTGGGCCACTAGGAGCAAGAAGCAGCCAGGTAAGTTGCAGATCCCTCCCCCCGCCTTCAGGTACGAGCTCTCCCTCCTCTGTGAAAGCAGATCTGCGTGTTCTCCCTCCCCCCCATAGCTAGCAATCCAAAAAGGTCCAGTGGCACCTTTAAGACCAAGTTTTATTCAGGCACAAGCTCTCCCTCCTCTGCGAGGACAGATCTGCACGTCCCCCCCCCCAATAGCTAGCAATCCAAAAGAGTCCAGTGGAGCCTGAGCGGTGGGTGTTGCCTTCTGACACACTCCTGGTGATGTCAGGGGGTGTGGCACATGCAAATAAGTTATGCTATTGAGTTATGCTAATGAGCTCCTGCACCTCTTTTTCTACGAAATGACCCCTGATTGTAGGGCATTCTACCTTTGCTGAGTTCCCTCCCCTCCCCAGGCTCCACCCACAAAATCTACAGGAATTTCCCAATCCAGGGTTGGCGATCCCCCAGAACCATGGGGTTTCCATGGCAAGAGATGAGCAGAGGTGACCTGCTTCTGCATAGCAACCCTGGGCTTCCTTGATGCTCCCCCATCCAAATACTCACCAGGTCCGACCCTGCTTAGTTTCTGAGATCTGAGGAGATCAGGCTAGCTTGGGCCATCCAGCTCAGGGCAGAGGTGGGTTGCCATTTCCTGCCTCTGCATAACAACCCTCAGTTTCCTTGGTGGCCTCCCCTCCAAGTGCTCATCAGGGCCGACCCTGCTTAGCTTCTGAGATCTGAGGAGATCAGGCTAGCTTGGGCCATCCAGCTCAGGGCAGAGGTGGGTTGCCATTTCCTGCCTCTGCATAACAACCCTCAGTTTCCTTGGTGGCCTCCCCTCCAAGTGCTCACCAGGGCCGACCCTGCTTAGCTTCCCAGCTCTGACAAGCTCAGGCTAAGCTGGCTATTAAACCCTGATGATAAGAGGGACCTAAACAAACACTAAATAGTGTTTTTACAACTCTTACAACTCTTCAAAGGGAGGTTAGAAAGAGACTGCTGAATTGCAACTGGTAATGAAGCTCAAGACAATGCATCCTCCTGGACTCAATCGAGACCTAGGTTTCTTGTCTCATTACCGATGCTGACTTCTCCACACCTATTGCATATCTCGCCTACATCTAATCATGCCTGCTATTGCTATTCACCTGCTATTGTTGTTTGCCTGCTAATGTCATTTGGCATCTGAAATCACTCCACTTTCCAATAAATAGAACAGATGGACTCCCATTCTAGATTGTATCTGAAGAAGTGAGCAGTGACCCACAAAAGCTCCTACCCTGCCACATATTTTGTTTGTCTTTAAGGTGCTCCTGGTCTCTTGCCCTTTTCTACTGCTAAATAGTAAGGTTTTTCAAAGTTCAGTTTTTATTTACAATCACCGGACGACTGATTGATTTGCTCATTATTTATTTGTACATCCACCGTTATTTGTTTATTTACAAAATTTATATCAGGCCTTTCTGCCCTTACAAGGGTCGCCGAGGAGGCGAACCATTTAAAACACGCAAGATAAAGTTACATTCTAAAGGCATTGAAATCAATCCTCAAAAACATACACCGTTGAAACAATTTTTGAAAGAGTTTTTAAAAACAACTGGCTGCCAAGCAGCAAGCAAGGGGGGGGGGGAAGAACTCTGAGAACATAAGGAAGTACATGTGCGAAATTCTTCCAAGATCACCAAGGAAGTCCTTGGTCGCTATGCAGAGGAAGGTCATGGCAAACCACTCCTGCACCTCTGTCCTGACCTGAATGGCCCAGGCTAATCTGATCTCATCAGATCTCAGAAGCTGAGCATGGCAGGCCCTGGTTAGTACTTGGATGGAAGTCCAGGGTTGCTACGCAGAGGCAGGCAGTGGGAAACCACTTCTGTCCCTCTACCCTGCCCTGGATGGCCCAGGCTAGCCCCTTCTCGTCAGAACTTGGAAACTAAGCAAGGTCATCCCTGGTCAGGCCCGTAGCCATGGTAGTGCACAAAGTGGCCGGGCCCCACCAATCATTTGCCGTGCCCCTCCAATCGTCACTAGGGGTTGTCGTGAAATCTGTCACAAGTCCTCAGCCAATGAGAGAGAGAATTTTATTCCCGCCTCCCGCCTCCTCCCCAGGCTTTTGCCAATGAGGGAGAGGTTCTCCTTCCCGTCTCCCGCCTCCCCCCCAGGCTTTTGCCAATGAGGGAGAGGTTTTCCTTCCCTCCTCCCGCCTCCTCCCCAGGCTTTTGCCAATGAGGGAGAGGTTTTCCTTCCCTCCCTCCCCAGGCTTTTGCCAATGAGGGAGAGGTTCTCCTTCCCTCCTCCCGCCTCCTCCCCAGGCTTTTGCCAATGAGGGAGAGGTTCTCCTTCCCTCCTCCTGCCTCCTTCCAAGTCTTTTGCCAATGAGGGAGATGTTCTCCTCCCCTCCTCCCGCCTCCTCCCCGGGCTTTTGCCAATTTATTTTATTATTTATTTATTTTATTTCATTTCATTTATACCCCGCCCTCCCCACGTGGGGGCTCAGGGCGGCTTACACAGTACAACAGTACAGTAAAAATAGCACAATAAACAATTTAGGCACACAAGTGCAATAAAATTAAAATTATCCACTTAAAATACAGTACAATCTTACCGGATGCATCAATAGTTAAAAATACCCACTCGTTGCTATTAACTCCCCAGGCTTTTGCCAATGAGGGAGAGATTCTCCTTCCCTCCTCCCGTGGTGAACTTAGGCTGATCATGAGAGGGAGGGTGGGGACCGGCCAGATTGGTCCCTCCCTCACTGGCCATCTGACAGCAATGCTGATTTGGTGAACTTAGGCTGATCATGAGAGGGAGGGTGGGGAGGGAGGGAGGAACCAGTGACGGGCTCTTGTGGCCCTTTCTTAGATGCCCGGGGTAATGCTGATCACCCCTTTGAGGTTAGGAAGGAATTTTCCTCCAGGCCAGATTGGTCCAGGGGTCCTGGAGGGTTTTTTTTGGCCTTCCTCTGGGCATATGACGGGGTCAGTGGGGAGGAAAGGTAGTTGTGAATTTCCTGTGTCGTGCAGGAGGTTGGACTAAGTGACCCCTGAGGTCCCTTCCGGCTCTACTTTTCTATTGACATTATCTTTCTTAGGATACTAATTCTGTACGCTTGTATGCTCCGGGTTAGGCTGACATGTCGAGGGAGCACAGTCATTTATCCACCGCCTTCTGCCATCAACGCCTCTCTGTTACGCCCCCTGGGCTACCACGTATGTGACCTCTCTGCTTCGTCTCCTGCATTCCAAATCATTTCCTCTTGTTTGTAGGTGTAGCTCAGGAACAAGACTGTTCAGCCCCTGAAACGCCCCGGGATCGAGCCTTTCTTCCCTCCAGTTCTCAAGATCATAATGCCCCTATATAAATCAATGGTGCAACCTCATTTGGAATACTGTGTGCAATTCTGATCACCACACCTTAAAAAGGATATTATAGCTTTGGGAAAAGTGCAGAAAAGGGCAACTCGAATGATAAAAGGGTTGGAACACTTTCCCTATGAGGAAAGGTTAAAGCGCTTACGGCTCTTTAGCTTGGAGAAACGACGACTGAGGGGAGACATGATCGAGGTTTATAAGATTATGCACGGGATAGAGCAGGTAGAGAAAGAGGTACTTTTCTCCCTTTCTCACAATACAAGAACTCGTGGGCACTCCATGAAATTGCTGAGCGGTCGGGTTAGAACGGATAAAAGGAAGTACTTCTTCACCCAAAGAGTGATTAACACTTGGAATTCACTGCCACAGGAAGCGGTGGCGGCTACAAGCATGGACGGCTTCAAAAGGGAATTAGATAAGCATATGGAGCAGAGGTCCATCAGTGGCTATTAGCCACAAGGTATAGATAGGGGCTCTGGGGCAAGGGATGCTCTGTGTTCTTGGTGCTTGGGGGGGGGTCAACAGTGGGAGGGCTTCTAATGTCCTGGCCCCACTGGTGGACCTCCTGATGGCCCCTGGTATTTCTGGCCACTGTGTGACACAGAGTGTTGGACTGGATGGGCCTTTGGCCTGATCCAACATTGGCATCTCTTATGTTCTTATGTTCTCTGTCCAGATGTCTTTGAAGACACATCTGCTGTTCTGCTTCTCCCAGGGAACTGGAACCAAGTCTCCCTGCCGTCGAAAACTTGGGATGCAGGACGCTGTTTATGGGGACAGCTAGGGAATATGGGGTCACGGCTTCCTAGAACGAGGACAAGCCTCCAGTGTTACCCTAGTCCTGAAGACCGAAGAAGTGGGGTACGCGTGATCCCCTAGGCTCTCGTAGAATTCGTTTTTTGGTCATCCCGTGGGAGGGAGACTTCACTTTTGACCCAACGTAGCGTTCGGAGTGACCCGTGATCTCATAAACACTTCGCTGAAAAAGCAACGGGTTTTGAATTTACGGCTCTCCAGATGCCGGGGAAAGGACTGTAAAAAGTGCAGATGCCGTCGAATTGAGGGAACGGTTCCAGGAAACATGCAAATGGTAGTCGAGTTTATGCAAATGCGGCCAGGGAAATGCAGAGGGACACAGAGGGATGCTTGCATGGCTTTACGCCTTGGCCCCTGGGAGTGAAGGCGTAGGGGGAACAAAGTCTGTACCTGGAAGGAAGAAAAAAAATCCCAGTTGTGCACGAGCAACGGTATTTGGCTATTTAGTTATTGCAGCTTTTACATTTGCCGTTAAAGTTGCTAAGCGGATTCCTGTTCTTAAGAGCAGTGAGCAGCCCTGGCACAACTTGTCCATGTGCGAGGCGGGGGTGTCTCTTTGCAGACCTTTCTTGCGGCTGGCGTTGCACATTGCGCGCATACCAGTCCTCGTTGGCCAAGAGGGAGAGATGGTGTTGCTATTTAGGGCACATATGTTTGACGGGCCAGCATCTCGGAAGCGTGATCCACCGATCTCATGGCACAATAAAACAATCCAGAGGGGTCAGATGTGCTTATGACTTGCGAATTAGCCTGTGCCCCCCCCCCCGATAGACTATTCAGGATCAGATGTGTGTTCACCAGATGATACCAGGGCTTTCTTTGTAGAAAAAGTCCAGCAGGATCTCATTTGCATAATGGGCCACATCCAGCAGCAGAAACTCATTAGCGTATTAGACCACACCCCTGATTGCACCACTCATTAGCATATTAGGCAGCATTCCCATGTTACCAGAAGTGTGGTCATCCAGCCACACCCACCTTTTGCTTCTTATTCTGTTTACCTTGTTTGTTGTCAAAACCCAGGGCCTTTTTTTGTTGCAGGAACTCCTTTGCATGTTAGGCCACACACCCCTAATGTAGGAGGCATGTTGGGTCCAACTTACATAATAGCAACCTTGGTAGGTGCTTTCTAAAGCTTAGGAGACCTGGCCCATATAGAAACTGACTAAAGTTTGCCTGTTAAGAAATTGCAACGAGACTTCCTGTAGTGGCTTTTTGTTCCTGAGGAAGGACCAGAAGTCCGAAACACTGAACAATACCTAGGAAAAGTGTTGATATCTATTCCAGACTTCATTGTTTCCCTTTGAGAAATTTCTATTCTGGACTTTGTTCTTTTCCTTTGGGATATTGTGGACTTTTGTATTTTCCTATGATGGATTACATGTGTTGAATTACCTTTGTGTTGAAGTCTCTTTTTGTTAACTTTGGTGCGGGTTTGTGCAGTACACAGTTGTTATTTGATGTATTTTTGGCCATTGTTTACTGTGGACTGTATTATTGTTGTTGTTGCTA
>NW_015161506.1:129729-131531 GCF_001447785.1 Gekko japonicus
AAGTCGCATATGCAAACGACCTCTGTGTTCCGAGGCAGAGGCCAATGAGGCTGCATATGCAAATAGCCTCTGTGTTCTGACTGGCTATGGGGGGGAGAGGATTAGCAAAAAGTTTAGAATGTTGGAGGCAGGACTCAGGCAAAGCAGCCAGTGGATAGGGAGACCCTCTGAATGACAGATCAGAGAGCGAACTGATTTTGGAGCCTGTGGAATGTTCTAGAGAAGTGCCACCACCATTCGGCTTTTATTTATAAGGGAGATGTTCTACCCTTGATGGGTGTTATTTGTAGCTATAGTTGTACGCAACGGGTTCCCTATTGTCTTTGGTAACCCTGACCCCAAAGTAGCCGTTTTCTCCAGGGGAACAGATTTTTATAGACTGGAGATCAGTTGTAATTCCAGGAGATCTCTGGGGCCCAGCCTCACCACCCTGTGAAGTCCATCTTGTGGAAATCTGACCCTTAATCCAACTCTTCACCCTAATCTCTGCAGTGTCCAAAAACCCTCAAGAAGCCAAACGGGCCAGGCCTGGGAACGGTGTCCACTCCCGGTGGGTTTTTGCAAGCTCTCCGCTTGTGTCCCCCGTCGAAAGGGGCCGGACGCCTCCGAAATAGCTGAGAGGGTGGCGAACCCAGAGTATTTGCAGGCTTGTCAGCAACGTGAGCCTCCATCCCCCCCTCCATCCGCATCGGGTTGCCAAGATTGGATCGAATTAGTAAATCAAGGGGCAAGCAGGGGGGTGACAGACTGGAATTAGCGAGGGCTCAGCCGTCCAGTGACCGGGAGTTGCTATCTATATCTCCCGAAGGATTTTCATGTAGTCATGACATAGTCTTTAGGTGATGAGTCCGGGTATTTAGGCCCGCCCGGCCCGGCTTCAGCTGCTTATATATGACCGCGGTTATATATCATTACATTCGTAAGCAGGTGCTAAAACGAGCCAGCGAGGCAAAGCGGGGTGAGCCAAAGGAACAGCACCGGTCCCGTTATAAATCTGCACGCTCGAGACGTTTCGCAGGCTTTCGATTTCAGAGCACTCCTGGGCCGGGTGTAACCGAGTCGTTCCCCCTTATGCAGGGGATCGGCCTCGAAAATGGAATGGGTCGGAGGCCACCTGGGTGTCCCTTGCGAGTGGGGTTGTGAAATGAGTTCCAAGTCTGGGAAGCACATTTGGAGGGAGATAACTTGGGCCAGTGGGACTGAGGGTATAAGATTGTGGATCTGAGCTGGTCGTGGTCTGGTCATTGAAAAGTGGTAGAAGAGATCTGTGGATGCACAATAGGGCTGCCCGCTTTGGGTTGGAAAATACCTGGAGATTTGGGGGGTGGAGCCACAGAGAGGGAGGGTGAGGTTTGGGGAGGGGAGGGACTTCTAATCTGGGAGAACCGGGTTTTGATTCCTCAGTCCTCCACATGCAGCTGCTGGTGTGACCTTGGGTCAGTCACAAGTTCTCTCAGACCCCCCCGCCACTCCTGGCCAAACCAGAACCTCAGTAATAAAACTCCTGTTTGATATAAAAAGAACTGGGGTGAGATTTCTTAAGGGAACCCCTCCTCTCATTATTCTGGAACTTGCATTCCCTCAGCTTCGTGGCTTGCGATGCGGGGAAGAAGCGGGGACTGTAAACTAAATATGAGCAGTCAGTGTGATGCGGTGGCAAGAAAGGCAAATTCAGTCTTGGGTTGCATTAAAAGGGCCATAGCATCGAAATCGCAGGCGGTCATAGCCCCTCTGTATACTGCCTTGGTTAGGCCGCGCCTGGAGTACCGTGTGCAGTTCTGGAGGCCTCACTTCCAAAAGGA
>NW_015161506.1:131728-138270 GCF_001447785.1 Gekko japonicus
GCGTTCCGTGCGCCTTGGTGTTTAGTCATGCCGGCCACATGACCACGGAAACATCTTCGGACAGCGCTGGCTCTTCGGCTTTGAAACGGAGATGAGCACCGCAACCCTAGAGTCGGATTCGACTGGCTTTCGAGCAAGGGAACCTTACCTTTACCTTTAAGGAGCCGTTCCCGTTGGCAGCAGAGGAGAGGACCCAAAGCAACGGGTTTAAATTACCTGCAGAAAGGTATCGGTTGGATATTAGGAAAAACCTTTTCACGGTCAGAGTGGTTCAAAGGTGGAATCGGCTGCCTAGGGAGGTGGTGAGCTCCCCTTCACTGGCAGCTTTCAAGAAGAGGCTGGGCGACTATTTGTCAGAGATGCTTTAGGCTGGTCCTGCATTGGGCAGGGGGTTGGGCTAGATGGTGTGTACGGCCCCTTCCAGCTCTATGATTCTATAACCGATCCCGTTTTTCGGTTTGCAAATATCAGGCCTGATGTGAAAAGATTTGGGGGCGGGCAAGCTGCGAGGAGACCAAAGCCTTCGAATTATTTAATGGCAGCTCAACTTTTTGTGGAACTATTGAACGTCCCCTAATTGCAGTTCGGGTTCCTGGCCCTTCATTTTCGAGCCTGGAATCCTGTGGGGAGTGAGCGCAATCACCGAGGAGGATAAGATTACCAGCGGGCTACAAAAATATCTTTTTAATGACTGGCAAATTAGCAAAATGTCTTGACCTGAATCGAGACCAAACAGTAGGCTCTGTGTGCATGTGTGTTTTCGCGAAGGGAAGAAAAGAAAAGACTAAATTGTCCCTGCATTGTTATGCTTACCGAATTCTGCAGAACTTAAAACATGGCCTGATTAGATAAAAATTGAATCGCTGTAGATCAGTCGACGGCTGGGTGTTGTGTGAGTGACGGGACACACTTTTTACTTTGGGGGGTTTCTTTGTCGAACCTGAACGTTAGACAAACGTTTTTAGCAGGGCTTGGGGTTTTTAATCTTGTCTTTTAGAAGTCTATTGTTATTTATTAGTTTAATCTTTTACTATTGTAGTTTTATTGGTTTTAAATATTTTAGTTTTATTATCTACTGGCTTTATTATCTGGGCACTGGATCTTTTTGATCTGTCTTTAGTTTTGTTTCCATAAAGGTGAATTTCTAAAACGGCATAAATAAATTGTGCTTTGCCAATAAACCTGTAAAGCTCCTCCTAAAATATAGCAAAATATTAGGGTTGCCCGGTGCCCCTTGGCCAACGGTGGGGATGCCAGCTACAGGTTGGGAAATGCCTAGAGCTCTGGGGGTGGACCCTGGGGTGGACAGGAAACTCCACGGGGTTCAGTGTCATACAGTCCACCCTCCAAAGCATCCATTTCCTCCAGGGGAACTGATCTCTGTAGTCTGGATATGAGCTGTAATTCTGGGGTATCCCCCAGTTTCCACCTGGAGGCTGGTGTCCTCACATGAAAGAGAGAGAGAGAGGGAGGGAGGGAGGGAGTGAAGGAAGGAAGGAAGGAAAGAGAGAGAGAAGGAAGGAAGGAAAGAGAATGAGAGAGAGAAGGAAGGAAGGAAGGAGGAAGGAAGGAAGGAAGGAAGGAAGGAAGGAAGGGAGAGAGGGCGGGAGGGACGGAGGGAAGGAGGGAAGGAAGGAAGGAAAGAAAGAGAGAGAGAAGGAAAAAAATTTTCCCCCCCCCCCGTAGTATACGCCCCATTGCAGACTCCATAGGGAGCCCTCAGTGCGGAGGTGCAATTTATCGATCCCTTGGTTAAGCACATGTAGAAAAAATGGCACACACACAAAAAAGACTCACCCGCAGTTGCGTCTTATCATGCACTGACAGACTGTGCCAGCAGCTTCAAAGAGAGGTGTGATTGTGCAACTGTGGGTCAAATTCCTCCGGGGGAAATAGCCTCGCTTCCCCCCCCATTTTTTCTGGTGCATGCTACCACAGCCTAAGAGAGAGGTAGAAAGAAAGAGAGAAATAGAGAGAGAGAGAGAGAGAGAGAGAAAGAGAGAAAGAAAGAGAGAGAGAGAGAGAGAGAGAGAGAGAGAGGGAAAGAAAGAAAGAAAGAAAGAAAGAAAGAAAGAAAGAAAGAAAGAAAGAAAGAAAGAAAGAAAGAAAGAAAGAAAGAAAGAAAGGTCCTGTAGCACCTTAAAGACTAATAAAATTTGTGGCAGGGTATGAACTTCTGTCACTGCTCACTTCTTCAGATACTTCAGATAATTTCGCCATCATGCCTAACTGCCATTGAGAAATCTCTTCCCAAAAAATAAAACTCTTGAAGTAGGCGTACAAGTTACTGGCTACATCTCGCTCAAGCGAATCCCATGAGTTAATTGTACGTTGGGTGTGTCTGTCACGAATCTATTGCCCACCAACTTTGGGGTGGGGTGGGGTCCTGAGCTCTTGTATGACGGGGTCCTCTGTCCTCTCCATTCCTATTATGTGTGCATTTCTTAAATAGGATCAACCTTAAAACAGAAAATTTTCACTAAAAAAAAAAAATCTAATGCATGTCCATTTCATTCGGCGAAATATTCAAAAATTGGATTGGTTTTTTCGGTAGCTGGGAGAAAATGCTTATTAATTAATATACTCTCCCCCAGCCTTTCCTATAGCTCAAGACAATTTTCAAATTCAAATCTTAAAAAAAATTTAAAAAAAATTAAAAACACAGTAAAATATGTTATAGTGGTCTCTCCCCCCCCCCAAAAAAAGGCAGCAGGCTCCACCCCATTAAAATCCCTACCAAATGGAATGGCCTTTTTCTACCGTGCTCTAAATATTTTTTTAAAGATATTCCATTGTTATAAGATAATGGCTGTTCTTAGCAGAGATCTGTCAGGCACAACAACCTTGAGCTTGTTTGGAGGTTCTAGCATGGGAGCACAGCTATCGTATACCCTCGACCAAAGAACGGTACACTCCTTCTATCTGGGATGGCCGTCGTCTTCGATCGAGCGCCCAGCTTCGGGAGGAACGCACATGGAACGGTGAGGGAGGTAAGGGACGCCTGCCTAGCCAGCCAAATCAGCCGAATCAACCCTGGCGATCAATGGGGGGACAGAGGTCGCAGCCAGATCTCCCTCACATCCGATCTGTCAGGTAAGGATTCCCGCTCCAATAAGGGTCACCAGTTGACTCTTAGCAACTGGTGGGCTGGGGACTTACCAGCCGTGTGGGGAGGCCTAGGCTAACATTAGACTCTGTCTAATATGAGATTACTTGCATTGTAACCAATTCTGTTCTTGCTATCTGGTATGTTAGTATGTGGCAACCTTGTGCTGAAAATTATTGTTGAACTCCCTGAGGAAGAAACAGAACGATATCTGGACCTCTGTTGGAGGAAGACACGAGCACATGTTATAAAGAGACTTTAAGGAGTCCTCCCCCTTGAAACTTTATTTAACAGAGGAGGACTATTATTAAAGGTTGTACAATAGCTTTTGAGATTCTTGGAGATGATTTTTGATATTTTTGATTAAGATGATTTATTATATATGTACAAATTATTGTAAAAATATTTCTCAAAAAATATAAAATTATTTAGGATATGTTATAATCATCTGTGCACGGTACTTGTTGTATGTTGGTTTTCCTACTTACCGTGGGTCCTTGTTTGGTTTTGTGAACAGGCTAACATCACAGCAATGTTGCCACTTACTCAGTGACATCACTTCCGGCATGCACCGGAAGTGACATCATTGCATTGCAGGTGACACAGGATGCTCTGGTTCTGGGCAAAGACTCTATGGCAGACACCGTTTTTACCGTAGAGTGTTTGCCCAAAGACCTCAGCGTCCTGGGTCGCCAGTGATGTGATGACGCCACTACCAGAGCATGCGGGAAATGACTTCGACATGTCGCTGGCCCAGTCCTCCCCTTGCTGCTGGTAGCTGGGGTTGCCAATCTCCAGGTGTTAACAATAATGAAAACAACCGTGATGTTCAGGGGTGGATTAACCATTAAGCAGACTAAGCAGACTGTGTCTTCACCAATGTTCCCTCTAAACCGTGGAGTCTTGTCAGCAAAAATTCTACTTTGCGAGCTACTGGCATTAAAGTTGTGAGCAAGTGATTGGGCTACTGCATAAATCAGTTTGCTCTGGAGCCATCCTCTCCTGAGCAAAGACAAAAATATGTGAGCTGGAGGCTAAAAAACTGTGAGCTAGCTCACACTAACTCAGCTTAGAGGGAACACTGGTCTTCACTACCCAAAGGAGTCTCAGAGCAGTTTACAAATTCCGTTCCCTTCCCCTCCCCACAACAGTTACCCTGGAGGTAGGTGGGGCTGAGAGAGCTCTCTCATCCATTCATCCATTCATAGACCTTTATTGGCGTATCATTAGTCATAAGGTATATAAAACATTGTATCGTAAAATTAAAATCTAAGATTTTGTACAAATCTAGTACAATCAAAACAGTACTATCTAAAATTTTGTACCTTAAGAACGTCGGTAAAAAACTTGGCAACATCATTAGTGATCTCGGGGATCAAATCATTCAAGAGCCAGGTTAGAAGGAACTTTCTGCGAGGTAGCTCATACAAGGGGGCATTCGACAGAGAGAGCTCTCTCGAGAACTGCCCCTTGAGAGAACAGCTCTGGAAGAACTTGTGACTGACCCAAGGTCACACCAGCAGCTGCATGGGGAGGAGTGGGGGAATCAAACCCGGTCCTCCCAGATTAGAGTCCGCGCTCCTAACCACTGCACCAAACCGGCAAGAAGATCCTGGGACGAACCCCGGAGCCCCCCACTGGAAGCCCTGTAACACCTGGCTACCCTGCAATAAAGCCTAGTCTGGATGGAATCTTGCAGTTCCCAGGATGATGGGCGGGGTATAAAACCAATCTCTTCTTTTCTTCTTGTGTACACGCTTTGTGCGCGCGCCACAATGATGTCACCCAGAAGTGATGTCATCATGTCGGACGCACTGGGGAGGAGCGGGGAATCAAACTCAGTTCTCCCAGATTAGAGTCCGCATACTTAACCACGACACCAAACTGGCCTCCGCTCCACAAACCTTGCCTTCCTCAGGTCCCCACTTCCAAGATCACCAACCTGGAGCTGACAACTGTGATCCCCCCCCAGCCAACAGAGGGACGTCCAGGGGTCATTTCCTGCAGGAGCGCACAGGAGCGGTGCTCCGGCAGTAAAGAGCCCAGGGGGCGGGCACATGCAACAAGCCCCACCCCCTGCTCCCAGCAGCCCTCAGTAAGAGCAAGAAGCAGTCAGGTACGTTGCAGAGCCCCCCCGGTCCAAAACAGTCCAGTGGCACCTTTAAGACCAAGTTTTATTCAGATACAAGATCTCCCTCCTCTGCGAGGACAGATCTGCACACACACACCCCTCTAATAGCTAGCAATCCAAAACAGTCCAGTGGAGCCTGAGCGGTGGGTGCTGCCTTCTGACACACTTCTGGTGATGTCAGGGGGTGTGGCATATGCAAATATGTTATGCTAATGAGCTATGCTAATTTATTTATTTATTTATTTCATTTATACCCCGCCCTCCCCGCACGCAGGCTCATGCACCTCTTTTTTTCTATGAAATTACCCCTGGGGATGTCACAAGATAGGGGAAATGCCCTGCCCTAGTGGGGGCTTGGCGCCCTCTCCTCCATCTTGGCTCTTTTCTCGGCCCGACTGAGAAATACAAAAAGCCATCTCATCACAGAAGCGGTCTCTGAGCCGCAAATGGGCTGGGATACGACGACGTGAAACTTAAAGGAGCCACAAGACTTGCGGCGACTGACTAGCGTAGGGGTCCCTCCGGAATTCTCATCCGAGTCCGTTCACGTGGACCTGCTCTGTCAGCCAGAAGGTAACATGCCAGTGCCGGGGAAAACGTCGCTGGGCGCAGCATGGAGTGACGGGCCTCGCCGTGCCAGCCCATGTAATGACCATTTGGGCTGTCCCACTTTGTCGCAGGTGACGAGCAGATCCCTTCACCTTCTCCTCTTCCAGGAAGTAACCCGGAATTGGACCTGACATCTCTGTCCATATGGGTCACCCTCAACAGCTGCACAGTCCAGATGTCCGGCTGCTGACGTTCCGTTCCATCACTCGCATTTTTGACAGGATGTATGCCCGGCCGCAGTACAGGATTGAACTCCGTTCGGGACTACATTGCCTTTTGTAGTCAGCTCGTTTCTTTTCCAGGGAGCCGATGTCCAAATACCCGGCACAGCCAATTCTGCAAATTGTTTATTTTAATAACAGAAGAAAACAATGACTTCCCCCCCTGCAAATATGTGAAATGCAATTTTAAAATACTGTTTTCGAGGTATTTTAGTGTACAAAACAGCCCTGACCTGGATGGCCCGGGCTAGCTTGGTCTTCTTAGATCTCAGAAGCTAAGCAGGGTTAGCCCTGGTGAGTACTTGGATGGGAGACCACCAAGGAAGACCAGCGTAGTGACTTGGAGGCAGGCAATGGCAAACCACCTCCAACCTGACCTGGATGGCCCAGGCTAGCCTGATCTTCTCAGATGTCAGAAGCTAAGCAGGGCTGGCCCTGGTGAGTACTTGGGTGGGAGACCACCAAGGAAGACCAG
>NW_015161506.1:140284-147275 GCF_001447785.1 Gekko japonicus
AGACTTCCTTTTATCCCTTCTAACCCGACCGCTCAGCAGTTTCATGGAGTGCCCACAAGTTCTTGTATTGTGAGAAAGGGAGAAAAGTACCTCTTTCTCTACCTGCTCTTTCCCATGCATAATCCTATAAACCTCGATCATGTCACCCCTCAGTCGTCTTTTCTCCAAGCTAAAGAGCCCTAAGCGCTTTAACCTTTCCTCATAGGGAAAGTGTTCCAACCCTTTTATCATTCGAGTTGCCCTTTTCTGCACTTTTTCCAAAGCTATAATATCCTTTTTAAAGTGTGGTGACCAGAATTAGATCCAGTTTACCTTGGGGTTGCGGTCGAAAGGAGAGAGAGAAGCCGAATCTAAAGAGTCCTCTCCCTATCACAAATGGCCAGCTTCTCCGGCATCATGTGTGTGGGAGGATGAGGGCATTGTATGTACAGGAGAGACCTGCAGAGACGTGTGTCTCCATGGAAGGCCATGTAAAGAGAGGGAGAGGACGAGGACAAAGTGAGTGGTAGAAAGAGAAGAGGGATCGGAGGGCATTTCCCAGGTTAAGACAAAGAGAGGCATTCCATTCAAGGAGGTAACACCTGCACACCCTTAGAGTGCAGTAGCACCCCCCTATGTCCAGGCATGCTCTGTTGCTCACTCCAATAATCTAATATGGCGAGTTCAACGATAGAATGTGTTCGCTGCATAATTAACAGCTTCCCTGATCCTGGGGTCATCAGCTACAGGTTGAGAAATTCATGGAGACCCACATGTGCCTGAGCATTGAGTTCCAGAGGCAGAATTCCCAGTCCACATCTGTCCCCTTGACTTGACAACAGTTTAGCATGTATTTAGGCCATCAAGGACTGTAAAGGTAAAGCTTCCCTTGCTCGAAAGCCAGTCAAATCCGACTCTAGGGTTGCGGTGCTCCTCTCCGTTTCCAAGCCGAAGAGCCAGCGCTGTCCGAAGACGTTTCCGTGGTCATGTGGCCGGCATGACTAAACACCGAGGCGCACGGAACGCTGTTACCTTCCCACCGAAGTGGTACCTATTTATCTACTTGCAATTTCTTGCTTTCAAACTGCTAGGTTGGCAGGAGCTGGAACTAGAGACGGGAGCTCACTCCGTCATGCAGCACACTCAGGTCTCGAACTGCTGAACTACCGACCTTCCACAGCCTGCAGCTCAGCGTCTTAACCACTTGAGCCACCGCAGCTCCCATCAAGGACTGACTAATCTTCAAATAATAAAACAAGGACTTCTGTCGGCTGGAATTTTAGAAAAGAGGGCATTGCAGCCATCAGGGCCGGCTGCCGGATTTTAAGTTTTTTTGGGTAGGGCCAGGCCCATAGCCAGAAAAAATTTATTGGAGGGGACAAATAAGTACAGTGATGGTCAGCCCATCATTATTTATTTACTTTATCATTCATACTTTATTAGTTATTTACCAATGTTGTACTTGAGACTCAAAGTGGATCACATGATATAGGCCTCGGTCACACGGAGAATTTGCCGTGCGAAAGGCACGAATGTTGGGTGGATTTTCAGGGTGTGATCACACCGCAACATCTGGGAAGCATAGCGCACCCGTGGCCAACCCATGGCGTCCCGCCGAAGATGCGGAGAAAAAAAGTACCTCAGAAACTGCACTAGTATCCAGAAAATGTGCGGCACAGGTGGGCATCTGATCGCTGGAGTCCTAGTAACCCATGGCATCCGGCACCCGGATGTTTTCTGTAAGCGCATGCACACAAACACGAAACTGAAAGCAGTGCTGCTTCGCAGAACTACGCATGCGCACAAATGCGAAACGCTTGCCGCGCTGCTTCTTTGCCACGCTGCAGCATCGCCGTGTGATTGCCAGCTAACAGCCAAAGCACGGAGACTTGGGGAACCGTGTGATCGGGCTACCCCGCTTTATTTTGCTCTGGGGCAAACAGCCACGCCTCCCCCCGGCGTTATCTGGTGTGTGTGACCAGGGCCATAGAACATTTTAATCAAACAGCGTGAGATCTCTAATAAGCAATGCAATAGGACTACGTGTACACAAGTTACAAAAATGCAAAAAACCCAAACCCATATCAAACATGCTATGCGCCGCAATGCAGATAATGGTATTACAAAAAATGAAAATAATGCTGTAAGAGCATGATAGAACACACAGCAATAATATATAGCATCCAGTGTTCCCTCTAAGCTATGGAGTCCTGTGAGCAAAAATTGCACTTTGTGAGCTACCGGCATTAAAGTTGTGAGCCAGTGATTTGGCTACTGCATAAATTAGTTTGCTATGGAGCCGTCCTTCCTGAGCTAAGACTAAAATGTGTGAGCCAGAGGCTAAAAAACTGTATGCTGTAAGAGCATGATAGAAAACACAGCAATAATATATAGCGTATACTGTGGCAATGACTACAGTCCTGTTCTGTATGAGCTTTATAAAAATGCCCTCCCAAGCAACTGTGTTACGTAGTTTGCAGAATTAAAGAAGTGCGAGAGCCTTCTTCCAGTTATTGAAACCTGAAACTGTTAATCCAACATTTTTTTCTCTGTAAATCACCGGCTCAAGGCTTCTAACGGCGCCACCCAACACCCCTGCAGGCTTTTAAAATCATAGAATCCTAGAATGTTAGAGTTGGAAGGGACCTTGCAGGTCATCTAGTCCAACCCACTGTACTCTGCAGGAGCATCGCCGAAAGATAGCCCTACATACCTACAACATACCTGAAAGATGGCCGTCCAGCCTCCGCTTGAAAACTTCCAGCGAAGGAGCATCCACCACCTCCCGAGGCAGACTGTTCCACTGATCAACCACTCTTTCAGTTAGGAGACTGTTCCACTGCTCAACCACTCTTTCAGTTAGGAAGTTTCTCCTGATATTTAGCCAGTATCGACTCCCTTGTTTGGTGTAGTGGTTAAGTGCACGGACTCTAATCTGGGAAAACCGGGTTTGATTCCCCCACTCCTCCACTTGCACCTGCTGGATGACCTTGGGCAAGCCGTAGTTCTGACAAGAGCTGTTCTTGAAAAAAGAGCAGTTTCTGCCAGAGCTCTCTCAGCCCCACCTACCTCACAGGGTGTCTGTTGTGGGGAGGGGAAGAGAAAGGAGTTTGTAAGCCGCTCTGAGACACCTTTGGGTAGTGAAGGGCGGGGTATGAAGACATTTCTGTGGTCATGTGGCCAGCATGACTCAACACCAAGGCTCACGGAACACACTTACCTTCCCACCAAATCAGTACCTATTTATCTACTTGCAGTTTCTTGCTTTCGAACTGCTAGGTTGGCAGGAACTGGAACCAGAGATGGGAGCTCACTCCATCATGCAGCACTCGGGTCTCGAACTGCCGGCCTACAGACCTTCCAGTCCGTAGTTCAGCGTCTTAACCACTTGAGCCACCGCAGCCCTAAGGTACGCCAGGGATCATTCATCTCCCCAGAGCTGTCTTGGCGATTTTGATGGCAAGCTCTGTTTTCAACACACAATTAAAAGGAGCGAACAGCATTTAAAAAAAAGTTTTTTAAATATATAGAATGAATAGTTTTCTGCTACGCCGTTCTTCCTGGTGGCTCTGAGGAAACATGAGAGCGGTCTGCTACATTCCTGACTGAGAGATTCCTTCACGCCGTCATGAGTGGTTGATTTTAGGCCAATTCCCACTGGGCCATATTAACATTGCAAGGGATCTGTCCATAGCGAATGCTGGCCATGAACGATATCCTGTCACCCGGCGAAGACAGCATAACTTTGTCACTAAAAAGTATGCACGCTTTGTTGAAGCCTGCAGCGGAATTGGGGGTGTTCGCATACGAGAACTTGGACGGCTTCGTGTCGTTCTTTCCGCCGTTCGTTGTGACTCGCTTAACCGGCCTTGTGGCAATTTTTGTGAAAAACAGCTCCTGTTTAGGGACCCGTTCACCTCCCCGAGTAGAGTCGCCAGGTCCGATTGTCACACCGGCGGGGGGATGGCGGGGGGCCTTCCGGGATGGGACGGGGACATCGCCCCATTATACCACCACCGTTAAGGTATCTCAAAGGATGCTTCAGCGAGGCCCAAGGAAGAAGCTGGAAATCGTAGAAGAGCTACGGCCATCGACACTGGACACGTACTTTATGGGAGTACCATTAGTAACGGATTGAGCACTGTGGTTTTTAATGTTGAATGTTTTATTATGTTTTTATATGTTTTCATCTCGGCATGGCTGTTGTCCTGCCCTTGGTAGCCGCCCTGAGCCCACCGGGGAGGGCGGGATATAAATATGATAAATAAATAAATAAATAAATCGTGCGATGTGCGTATGTCACCCGGAAGTGATGTAGGCATGCTGGTGATGTTGGGGGCAATGCCACAGGAATTGGTGGCGGCTACAAGCATGGACGGCTTCAAAAGGGAATTAGATAAGCATATGGAGCAGAGGTCCATCAGTGGCTATGAGCCACAAGGTATAGATAGGGGCTCTGGGGCAAGTGATGCTCTGTCTTATTGGTGCTTGGGGGGGGGGTTAACAGTGGGAGGGCTTCTGGAGTTCTGGCCCCACTGGTGGACCTCCTGAGGGCACCTGGTTATTTCTGGCCACTGTGTGACACAGAGTGTTGGACGGGATGGGCCTTTGGCCTGATCCAACATTGGCGTCTCTTATGTTCTTATGTTCTTAACACTCTTGTTTTTTTGGAGAAAACTCTATGGTAGAATCACCCTCAAGCCACTTCTATCCACTTCTAACGGAAAAATGGGACACAACGGCAACAAAAAAGTGGCAAGATATTTCATTTTTGAGGGGTGTTACAAAGATGAGGATGGTGAGATGCACTTGTCACTGTTCTGCTACGCGGTGGTCTTCCAGTGCTCATCGGCAATTGCATTGGCTTCTCTGCCTGGTTGCTAAGTGACGTTAAAGGATGATGCACTTCCTCCCGCGATTTTTGTTTCTTGCTATGTTGAGCCATTTTAGCCGGTCACTTCCTGTCGCTCTGAACTTCACGTCTGGCACTGGTTTCAGACAAGTCAATACAATTACATTGCATCTGCACCAGGCATAATTCATCATAATGCATTTATGCTTTTGAACTTCTGCTCAGCACTGGATTGCGTCATGGTGCGGGGTTTTTTTTTTTTTACCTCAAAACAGCTGAAAAGGGTTTCCAGATAAGGAAAGTCTCTTGAAAGTCTCCTAACCCGAAAATAAATACACTTAGGGAGCAGGCATAACCAGGTCTACTCAGAGGTAAGTTCCATTTTATTCAGTGAGGCCTACCTCTCGGAACGTGTTCTTAGGATAGCAGCCTTACCGCACCATCTTAAGTATGTTTACACCCTTCTAATGCGATTAAGGTAAAGGTAAGGTAAAGGTTTCCCTTGCTCGAAAGCCAGTCGAATCCGACTCTAGGGTTGCAGTGCTCATCTCCGTTTCCAAGCCAAAGAGCCAGCGCTGTCCGAAGACGTTTCCGTGGTCATGTGGCCGGCACAACTAGATGCCAAGGCGCACGGAACGCTGTTACCTTCCCACCAAAGCGGTACCTAATTATCTACTTGCAATGTCTTGCTTTCGAACTGCTAGGTTGGCAGGAGCTGGGGCCAGAGATGGGAGCAAATCTGTTTAGGATTGTATGATGAATGGATCAGAACTTGAAATCCTTTTCAGTTCCTCATTGAAGTTGAAATCCTGTTATTTCCGGTTCCTCGTAATTTGTAAAAATAGAGGTGTCCCCAAATTTTTGAACTTGTGGGCACCCTTGGGATGTTGACACACTGGGGTGGGTGCAATCACAAAATGGCTGCCATGGGAGGCAGAGCCAAGCACACACACCCAGAGGAAGTCCAAGTTCTAGGGAGAAGAGAGGAAATTAAAAAAAAAAATACACTGGGGAAGAGGAGTGAAAAAATAAAACCAATTCTGCGGTGACAGCCATCACTGAAGCAACATTATTTTAATCTGCATGGCCAGACAGATCTCCAATGGCCAATCAGAAGCTGTGCTGGCCAAGAGCCCCACCTGGTCCCACCCATTTTCTGAAAACACTTTGCAGGCCCCAGTTAAGGTTTCAGCGGGCCCCTCAGCACCCACGAGCACTATTAGGTACTGGGGTTGAGGCAGTGTTTCCAAAACAGTGATTTCTTTATTCAGCTCAGAACACAGCAACAAGACTTATAGAACGATGCAACTATAGCCCTGGTCACACGGGCCAGATAATGGGGGGAGGGAGGCGTGGCTGTTTGGCCCGGAGCAAAATAAAGCGTGGTAGCCCGATCATACGGTCCCCCGAGTCTCCACACTTAGGTTGTTAGCTGGTGATCACACAGCGATGCTGGAGCGTGGCAAAGAAGTGGACGGCAAGCGTTTCGTGTTTGTGCGCATGCGCAGTTCCGTGGAGCAGCACTGCTTTCAGTTATGTGTTTGTGTGCATGCACTTACGAAAAACATCCGGGGTGCGACGGGATGTGGACGAACGCCGGATGCCATGGGATAGTAGCGCTCCCGCAATCAGATGCCCACCCCTGCCCCGCATTTTCCGGATACTAGTGCACTTTCCGCTGTACTTTTTTACTGCGCATCTGCAGGACACCACGGGTTGGCCACGGGTGTGCTACGCTTCCGAGATGTTGCGGTGTGATTGTGCCCTGAAAACCCGCCTGACATTCATGCCTTTAGCGCAGCAAATCTTCCGTGTGACCGGGGCCTATATACATTTTGAATCAGTGAGGCCACACCTCCCAGCACAGTAATGACCAATTACAATTGAGAGTTTAGGATCAATGGGATCTGTTCCCCCTGAAGGTCAGGGTCTTTCCGGATTGGTCTGTTATGTAACAGCAACCAATCCGACTGCAGGGTTTAGAATACTTGGGAGTCAATGGAGCCTGTGCCTAAAGCTCCGGTTTAGGTTACACAAGGGGGCGGGACCCGCGATACTCGCGGGGGGGAGGGACCTCCACACAGGAGGCAGAGGAGGAAGCAGCAGGAGGAGGTAAGTTCCCCCCATCCCGCTGGTTCCTCCCCATCGCCTCCACCCCCA
>NW_015161506.1:148644-163216 GCF_001447785.1 Gekko japonicus
CTTCTTCTTCCTCCTCCTCTTCTTCCTCTTCTTCCTCTTCTTCTTCTTCTTCTTCTTCTTCTTCTTCTTCTTCTTCTTCTTCTTCTTCTTCTTCTTCTTCTTCTTCTTCTTAAGATGCAAAGTTTCTTTGAGGGAATGCCAGCCAGATTTCAACACTCGTTTGCCTCAAAATCCCCCCGCAGCCATTAGTGTTTTCTTTAGCCCCCCCTTTTCAGTGCGCGGCTTTAAAACACAGACACACATGCTTTCCAAACCGAGCAAAAGCCGCTCGGAGGCCGAACGGAAACTAAAATCAACCCCCCCCTCCCCCAGCACACTGTGACCAGATGTCATCTGGGGAGTCAAAGTTCAGAAATGGCCCAGCTGCCTCACGGTTTCTGATAACAGACTGTATTGTGGCGAGGATTTCCCCGATCTTTGATTAGCCATGCGTCCAAAATTGGAGTATGTGTATTTTCCCTCCACTTCACGGGTGAATTTTTATCACTCCTCGGGTGCTCATTATTCACTCCGGGCGCTGAAGCTGACCATAAACTTTCGAATGATTACCAGTCTGCCATCTGAATCGCCCGTTACATCACTCGCCGGAGCCCCGCGCATAAAGTCCTATGCATGGACACTTGGAGCTCTGTGGGTACCGGTCATGGATACTCCGCCGCTCAACACCTGTGTGGTCAATTTGTGATTCATGCTTCTCAGGCAAGCAGTTTCCATCAGGGCTATTTTTGGGCAGGAACGCACAGGAACGGCGTTCCGGCTGGCTCCCGAGTTGGCCACGCCCAGCAGGAACTCATTAGCATAATAGGCCACACCCAACAGCAGGAACTCATTAGGATTGGCTACATTAGAGGTGTGTGACCTAACATGCAAAGGAGTTCCTGCTGTAAAAAAAGCCCTGGGTTTTGGCAACAAACAAGGTCAACAGAATAAGAAGCAAAAGGTGGGTGTGGCTGGATAAACAAACTTCTGGTAACATCGGGGTGCGGCCTAATGTGCTAATGAGCTGTGCTGTCAGGAGTGTGGCCTAATAGGCTAATGAATTTCTGCAGTTGGGGGTGGCCTATTATGCTAATGAGATCCTGCTGGGCTTTTTCTACAAAAAGAGCCCTGGAACTTTCCGTCCCCAGTCTCCCTTTCTCTCTCTCTCTTACTCACTGGCTGTCACACGAGATTAGGCCTGCAGCTGGTCTGAAGTGCAGTTCTTAATGGATCAGGCCTGGATGAAGTGATCAACATTGCTAAACCCCTGCAATGTTATCACAAGCCTTGGGGCTTTAGGGAAGAGTGGGGCCATTGGGGGGAGGCGCTCCTGGAGGCAGAAATCGACAAAATGGAGATCTCATCATGCGTTTTCTTTTCTTTTTTTTAAGTGCCGGAGAACAGTGTTCCCTCTAAGCTGAGTTAGTGTGAGCCAGCTCACAGTTTTTTAGCCTCCAGCTCACAGATCTTTGCCTTAGCTCAGGAAGGATGGGCTCCAGAGCAGACTAATTTATGCAGCTGCCAAATCGCGGACTCTAATCTGGGAGAACCAGGTTCGATTCCCCACTCTTCCACTTGCAGTTGCTGGTGTGACCATGGGTCAGTCACAAGTTCTTTCAGAGCCGTCCTCTCAAGGGCAGTTCTCGGGAGAGCTCTCTCAGCCCCGCCGACCTCACAGGGTGTCTGTTGTGGGGTGGGGAGGGGAAGGGAAGGAGATTGTAAACCGCTCTGAGACTCCTTCAGGCAGTGAAGGGCCGGGGTATAAATCCAATCTCTTCCTTAGAACTTGGGGTTCACAAAATAAGATGAGAGCTCAATAATATAACCGGGGGTCATTTCCTGCGGGAGCGCACAGGAGCGGAGCTCCGGCAGTAAAGACCCCAGGGGGTGGGCACATGCTGCAAGCCCCGCCCCTGCTCCCAGCAGCCCTCAGTTGGGCCACAAGGAGCAAGAAGCAACCAGGTAAGTTGCAGAACCCTCCCCCCATCTTCAGGTACAAGCTCTCCCTCCTCTGTGAAAGCAGATCTGCACGTTCCCCCACCCCAACAGCTAGCAGTCCAAAACAGTCCAGTGGAGCCTGAGTGGTGGGTGTTGCCTTCTGATACACTTCCGGTGATGTCAGGGGGTGTGGCACATGCAAATAAGTTATGCTAATGAGTTATCCTAATGAGCTCTTGCACCTCTTTTTCTATGAAACAACTCTGAGGGTCATTAGTCCATAGGGTCACTGTAAGTTGGAAGGGACCTGACGGCACATATAACACACGTGCCTTTTTACGGAGGCTTTTCATTAGCGGGTGTGATTAAAAAAGAAATGTTTTTAAGGGTCTGCTCCAACCGTTTTTATGAGATGCCTTTTAATCTATTAACATTTTACGCTGCACTTATGCTCTGGCTAGGTTTTTAATGTCGGGGACTGTGCGACTGAACAACAACATTTTCAATGCTCTGTTAAGAGTGCAGCCATTCTTAACTGTTTGTATCTATCTAGAGGTTGTTTTTTTTTAATCGTGACTTTTCTTGTAAAGCTGCCTGGAGCAGACTCCCCGAAGAGGAAGCGCAGAAATGTTCTAAATCGACAAGTGTGTGTAGTTCATGCGCTGTGCAGAAATCTTCAGAGGTCATTTCCTGCAGGAGCGCACAGGAGCGGAGCTCCGGCAGTAAAGAGCCCAAGGGGCGGGCACATACAGCAAGCCCCACCCCCTGCTCCCAGCAGCCCTCAGTCAGAGCAAGAAGCAGCCAGGTAAGCTGCAGATCCCCCCCCCCGGCCCAAAACAGTCCAGTGGAACCTTTAAGACCGAGTTTTATTCAGGTACAAGCTCTCCCACCTCTGCGAGGGCAGATCTGCACATTCCCCCCCCCCAATAGCTAGCAATCCAAAACAGTCCAGTGGAGCCTGAGCAGTGGGTGTTGCCTCCTGACACACTTCCGGTGGTGTCAGGGGGTGTGACCTATGCAAATAAGTTGTGCTAATGGTTATGCTAATGAGCTCCTGCACCTCTTTTTCTACGAAATGACCCCTGGAAACCTTTATTTCAAAAGGTCTCCCCTCTGGATTGGGGCTAGTATTGTCTGATAGTCCATACCACCCCCTTGGCTTAGAATCACAGAATCACATAGTTGGAAGGGGCCATAGAGGCCATCTAGTCCAACCCCCTCTGCTCAATGCAGGATCAGCTGAGAGCATCCTCGACAAGGGTTTGTTCAGCCGCTGCTTAAGGACTGCCAGGGAGGGGGAGCTCACCACCTCCCAAGGCAGCTTGATCCCACAGCTGCACAACTCTGACTGTCAAAAGGTTTTTCCTACTATCCAGCTGGTACCTTCCTGCCCTTCATTTCAACCCATTCTTGCGAGTCCTCTCCTCTGCTGCCAACAGGAACAGCTCCCTGCCCTCGGATTTGACTGGTTTCGAGCAAGGGAGACCTTTACCTTTAATAGAATCACAGAGTCATAGAGCTGGAAGGGACCTCCAGGGTCATCTAGTCCAACCCCCTGCACAGTGCAGGAAATTCACAAATACCTCCCCCCCACACTCCCAATGACCCCTGTTCCATGCCCAGAAGATGAAGAGAAGAAGAAGAGAGAAGAGATTGGATTTATACCCCGCCCTTCTCTCGGAGTCTCAGAGCGGCTTACAAACTCCTTTCCCTTCCCCTCCCCACAACAGACACCCTGGGAGGCAGGTGGGGCTGAGAGAGCTCTTGACAGAAACTGCTCTTTCAAGGTCAGCTCTTGTCAGAACTATGGCTTGCCCAAGGTCATCCAGCAGGTGCATGTGGAGGAGTGGGGACTCAAACCCGGTTCTCCCAGATTAGAGTCCGCACACTTAACCACTACACCAAACTGGCTCTCAAAAAACCTCCAGAATCCCCGGCCAAACTGGCCTGGAGAAAAATTGCTTCCTGACCCGGAAGTGGTGATCAGCATTTCAAAGGAGCTTGTCACTCACTTAGGCAAGTATCAGCACTGTAGGATAAGCAATGGCCAAGTAGAAGGATGACTGGACTCGTGTGAAGTCACAAGCTGTGGTGATTAGAATGGAGCTGGTAAGACATAACTCGTGGGCACTCCGTGAAATTTCTGAGCAGCCAGGTTAGAACGGATAAACTGAAGTCCTTCTTCACTCAAAGAGTGATGAACACATGGAATTCACTGCCACAGGAGGTGGTGGTGGCTACAAGCGTGGACCGCTTCAAGAGGGAATTGGGTAAACATATGGAGCAGAGGTTCATCAGTGGTTATTAGCCACAAGGTATAGGTAGGAGTGGAACTGCGGTGGCTCAAGTGGTTAAGACGCTGAACTGCAGGCTGTGGAAGGTCAGTAGTTCAGCAGTTTGAGACCCCAGTGTGCCGCATGATGGAGTGAGCTCCCATCTCTAGTTCCAGCTCCTGCCAACCTAGCAGTTCGAAAGCAAGAAATTGCAAGTAGATAAATAGGTACCACTTTGGTGGGAAGGTAACAGCATTCCGTGCGCCTTGGTGTTTAGTCATGCTGGCCACATGACCATGGAAACATCTTCGGACAGCGCTGGCTCTTCGGCTTTGAAACGGAGATGAGCACTGCAACCCTAGAGTCGGACTCGACTGGCTTTCGAGCAAGGGAACCTTTAACTTTACCTATAGGTAGGAACTCTCTGTCTGGGGCACGTGATGCTCTGTATTCTTGGTGCTTTGGGGGGGGGGTGTCAACAGTGGGCGGGCTTCTAGTGCCCTGGCCCCACCGATGGATCTCCTGATGGCACCTGGTATTTTTGGCCGCTGTGTGACACAGAGTGTTGGACTGGATGGGCCATTTGGCCAGATCCAACATTGGCTTCTCTTATGTTCTTATGTACTTGCATGGAAATGTGTCGATGCTGATGTGTGATCAGATGTTTTCTTTTCATAACACGGTAGGATGGCGACTTGCAGACGGGTTATATGGCACAAATTGGGTGTTGGTGGAGGTGACTGTGAGAAACGCTTCCTCTGATGATATCAGTGTTGGAATGTGCGGTTAGCACATGACTGCTCAAAGTCTGATCGGTCGTGCATCCATTCATTGAAATGCTCTGAATCTGAATTGTTTTTAACATGGGTGTGGCTGGAAACATTCCAGCCTGTCCGTCATTCAGGTGTCTCACTATGTTTACATTCTCTGTGGGGGGTGAGGAGGACAAAGAAAGAGACTGAACTGATATATGTAGCTGACAGGGACATTGCCCAACCAGAACGGTTGGCTAATCTTCCCATCCAACAGGATGGTCCCAGTTGGCAAGCAGCATTTCCGCTTTCTGCCAATCGTAGCACTGGTTTTGGGAGGGGCTTCATTTGCACGAGTGATTTCTCTCGCTGGGGCTGCACAGGCTGAGGAAAACGCTTCACGTGTGCATACCCTCAGGCAAGACAGATTGGGGGAGGCAGAGGCTACAGCCATGAAATGGCTTCCTCGGCTTCCTGTCAGGCTCCCTAATCAAGTCACACCACACAGGGCTTCATAAGAAGATAACTGTTTATTAGTGGTTCCAGTACTAAAGAACACGTGTACAGATTGTGTCAGGAATGGTCGTCAGTACAAGGGCCTGTGACTTACAGTGAAATCAAACTTCCCCCCTGTAAGCATAAGCCAATGGTTATAGTTTGCATGTGCGGCAAAGCAAGCGGGCAGAGCAGAGAAGCCGTTAACGTTCCCAGCCGTGGAAACAGTAGCTGGAACATCTGCAAGGTCAAGCATAATTGTCAGGACCCACAGCAACAATGAAGTACACACTTGCAGGAAGGATTTACTTTATTTGAAGCTATAGATGCATGGACAGGAACACTGTTAGGAATGAGGGGGGAGCAATGAGCATGGCATGTTATAGTACATTCAAACAACTGAGGCCCAATTGCAAGAGTTCCCGCGCGCGCCATCGGGCCTGGGAGCAAACGCTTCTAGGAAGCACAAGCTATCTCCTTCCCACGGTTTTCCGTGAGATCACCCAAGCAACTATCCAGCAGCAGCAACCACCTGTGGCCTTGAGAGATATAGATGTTCCAGCCACTAAGCAATTAAGTGTATCAACAGGTCTACATATGAAAGTGAAAGCAATCAAGCGCATACATGAAGAAAGAGAAAAAAAAACATATTGGCAGCTTGCTGACAATAAGATAGCACACAGTAGCTGGGCAGGGTAGAGCTGAGAACGAGAAGTAGGATACCCCTCCGCATTCCAGATCCACGACAGGGCTACCTGACACTTACCTTCAACTATGCCACGAAGATCCTTATGCTGCACAGCCAATCAAATCTCCAGTGGCCAATCAGAACCCTTGGTGGGCGAAAGCCTCAGTTGCCTCCCCCTTTCTAAAAACACTTGACAGATGGCAAGAAAGGTGTTGGTGGGTGTCATGGTGCCCCCGGGCACCCTGTTGAGACCCTCTGCTCTAAGACATTACTTAGATTCATCTGCTTGCCCGTTGATTTCTCTCATTGTGAGGTGAGGATTAGCAGGGATGCGTGAAGAGGCTGTTCACCATTGCCTTGCTTTCAGCTGGCATTCGTAAAGCAGCTGGTGCTAGGAATGGGTTAATATTCTCTGAGGGGGTTTCTTAGAATCATAGAATCGTAGAGTTGGGAGGGACCTCCAGGGTCGTCTAGTCCAACCCCTTGCACAATGCAGGAAATTCACAAATGCCTCCCCCCCACACCCCCAGTGACCCCTGTTCCATGCCCAGAAGATGACAAAAAACCTCCAGGATCTCCAGCCAAACTGGCCTGGAGAAAAATGGCTTCCTGAGCCCGATGTGGCGATCAGCATTTCCCAGATGTGTAAGAAAGGACCATGAGAACTAAGCACTGAGGCAATCCTACCTGCCCTCCCTCTCACGATCTGCCTAAGTTCACAGAGTCCACATTGCTGTCAGATGGCCACCTAGCCTCTATTTGAAAACCTCCCAAGAAGGAGAGCCCACCACCTCCCGAGGAAGCCCGTTCCACCGAGGAGAGGAACCGCTCTAACTATCAGGAAGTTCTTCATAACGTTTACCCGAAAACTCTTAGGTAAGGATGTTCGGCTCCAGGGCCATCCATCACCAAAGCTGGTTTCCTTCTTGTTCCTCGGTCTTCTGAGTTACTTACAACGGCAATGCTCCCTCTAAGCTGTGGTGTCTTGTGAGCAAAAATTCTACTTTGTGAGCTACCGGCGTTAAAGTTGTGAGCAAACGATTTGGCCGCTGCGCAAATGAGTTTGCTCTGGAGCCATCCTTCCTGAGCGAAGGCAAAAAGGTGTGAGCCGGAGGCTAAAAAACTGGGAGCTGGCTTACACTAACTCAGCCTAGAGGGAATACTGCTTACAAGTTCCCTATTGACCTTCTAGTGGATCATCGTCAAGATCTACATCATCAAAAGGAATGCAAGTTGAAACTTATGCTGAAAGAAAAGCAAATCAAGAGGTTCCTGAGTGTTTCAGACTTTACTCTGATGTCGGGCTTGAATAATAATGCTTGTAACTTCTCAATATGTTTCGTATAGACCTTGTACGATGATTATAGTATGGTTTACAATGTTTTATAGATTTTCAATGCACTGAATACCTGTCCACCACAGTGTTTGGCTGAAGAAAGCTAGCTCACAGTTTTCTAGCCTCCGGCTCACACCTTTTTGCCTTAGCTCAGGAAGGATGGCTCCAGAGCAAACTAATTTATGCAGCAGCCAAATCGCTCGCTCACAACTTTAGTACCAGTAGCTCACAAAGCAGGATTTTTGCTCACAAGACCCCACAGCTTAGAGGGAGTATTGCCTGCGAAGTAGGTGGGGCTGAGAGAGCTCTTTTGAGGACTGCTCTTGAGAGAGCAACTCTGAGAGAACTTGTGAGTGACCCAAAGTCATGCCAGCAGCTGCATGTGAAGTCGTAGGGAACCAAACCCAGTTCTCCTAGAGTCCACGCTCCTAACTACTACACCAAACTGGCTCTCAGTGGACCTCAATAATGCCATAGCGTTCACCCACCAAAGCAGCCATTTTCTCCAGAGGAACAGATCTCTGTCGTCTAGAGACCACTTGCAATCCTGGGAGGTCTCCAGGACCCACCTGGATGCTGGCAACCTTGGAAAGGATTCAGGAAGAACCTTGCCCCACAATCCTTTGCAACACTGTCAGTCTCATTGAGGAGGTCCACCTCTCACTTGGTCAGTGGCGGCTCTTGGAGAAAAGCTTCCTTAAACTCAATAGGGGCAGATTGCAGGGGGGGGGGTGACGTCTTGCTGTCATGACACAGCTGTTCCTCCGAAGCTATATTTGGTCATATTATGCTTCCTTAAAGGGGGCCTGCAGCCCTGGAAATGGACTTAATCCTTCCCTAACAGATGGCTGTATTTGGAGGTACCGTGAAAGCCAGAAAACCGGTATTGTGTATTTAAGTCTATCAGCCAAAGAAGGTGGGGGAGAAGGGGGAGAGAAAGAGCGGTAGTCCTAGCCCAAATTTCGCGATAGAAGCGGTGGGATCCAACTTTCCAACCTTGATTGCTTAAATAAAAAAAAAGAAAGGCAATGTTAGCCCATATAAAAATTATTAACAAACATATCCAAACGTAGATTTGCAGTCAAGAAGTAAATCAGAATATTGTTTCTGAGTTTCCAGGCGTTTAACCTGCACCTATTTCCCACTATTGCTGGCCTGGATGAATCACAAGTGGGAATTAAGATTGCTGGGGAAAAGATCAACAACCTCAGATATGCAGACGATACCACTCTAATGGCAGAAAGTGAAGAGGACCTTAAGAGCCTCTTGCTCAGGGTAAAAGAGGAGAGCGCAAAAGTGGGCTTGAAGCTCAACATCAAAAAAACTAAGATCATGGCATCCGGCCCCATCACTCCTTGGCAAATAGAAGGGAAGTCGTGGAAGTAGTGACAGACTTCACGTTCCTGGGATCCCAGATCACCGCAGACTGTGACAGCAGCCATTAAATTACTAGAAGCCTGCTCCTTGGGAGGAAAGCAATGGCGAACCTAAACAGCATGATAAAAAGTAGAGACATCCCCCTGCCAACAAAAGTCCGCATGGTCAAAGCAATGGTATTCCCAGTAGTCATGTATGGCTGCGAGAGTTGGACTATAAGGAAGGCCGAGCGCCGAAGAATAGATTCTTTTGAACTATGGTGCTGGAGAAGACTCTTGAGAGTCCCTTGGACTGCAAGGAGATCAAATCAGTCAATCCTAAAAGAAATCAACCCTGACTGTTCCCTGGAAGGCCAGATAATGAAGCTGAAGCTCAAATACTTTGGCCACCCAATGAGAAGGGAGCACTCACTGGAGGAGAAGACCCTGATGCTGGGAAAGATTGAAGGTCAAAGAAGACGGGGACGACGGCAAAGGATGAGATGGTTAGACAGTGTCATGGATGCAACGAACATGAAATTGAGCCAACTTCAGAGGACGATGGAAGACAGGAGGGCCTTGCGTGATCTGGTCCATGGGGTCGCGAAGAGTCGGACTTGACTGTGCGACTGAACAACAACAACAAATTTCCTACTAGCAGCCGCGCCGCCCTCGCGCTTCCCTTTCCCCCGACTGCATGCGTCAATTTCCCACTACTTGCTGCGTGGCCGCATTTTGACCCGCAGCACCCCCCGATTTCCTCCTCGTCTTCTCGGTCCTTGTTTTTTTGAGATTGCAAAGACGCGGGGGAAATCAGGGGATGCTGTGGGTCAAGACACAGCCACGTAGCAAGTAGTGGGAAACGGACGCATGCAACCGGGGGAAAGGGAAGCGCTACGGTGGTGCAGCTGCTTGTGGGAAATCGGTCCTGGTGTTCTGGTATTGATTTCAGTATGAACGTTCCTTTGTCTACGTCCCTAAATTTCAAACTGTGAAGGAGTGGGTGACAGAGGGATATGGATGATACCTAGGGATGGAGGAAACCTTGACATTTTGGAAGTTTTGTAGACAACGTGATCTGTAGCCAGGATTTTGTGGCTTGTGGGGAAATTCCCCTCCCCCCGGTGGGGCCAAAGTTCTCAGTGTAGAAAGAAAAGCCAGACTTCTAAGGATTATGACTCAGCTAACCTTCTCTCTCCAAGTCTTCTTAAGCTGCCTATTCCACAAAGGTGTTCACCCTTAGCCTATTAAGCATTTAACCAATAGGAAGCAGTTACCAGGATAGATCTCTAAACTGCAAGCTGTCAACCACTTGAGATGACAGGCCTCAGCTGCTGCAAGTTAATCACTTCTGCCAGGCTAAGCAACAGTTCTGAGAACAAGCCAGCAGGAGGGGGCGATGACTTCGATAGTCAAGAGAGCTAACACTGAGGCAGGAAAACTCTCTTAAAGGAGACAAGTTTCTTGACACAGAGTTAGAAGGGTACCTAGAGGTCACCTACTCCAACCCCCTTGCTCCGTGCAGGAGTCAGTCAACTACAGCACCCCACTCTGCTTCAAAGAGTGCACGCCTTTAAAAAACATTTTAAAATGATTGAAAAAAGCATTGACAGAAGAAAATCTTTGGGCCCCCCTCAAAAGCTCCGTCATAGCTATGGGCCTGCATATGCACATGATTACACACGAAGCTGGTTTATATTGAATCAGGCCTTTAGTCTGTCAAGATTAGTATTGTCTGCACAAACTGGCAGCAGCTCTCCAACGTCTCAGGTTGAGGTCTTTCACATTACCTATTGCACAGCCCTTGTAACTGGAGATGCCAGGGATTGAACCTGTGACCTTTTGCATTGAAAGCAGAGGTTCTTCCACTGAGCCACAACCCCTCCCCCCAATTCTTTTGTATACAGCTGAACATATGAAACTGCCAGTTTGGTGTAGTGGTTAAGTGCGTGCACTCTAATCTAGGAGAACCGGGTTTGATTCCCCACTCCTCCACTTGCACCTGGCTGGATGACCTTGGGCAAGCCACAGTTCTGTCAGGGCTGTTCTTGAAAAAGAGCAGTTTCTGTCAGAGCTCTCTCAGTCCCACCTACCTCGCAGGGTGTCTGTTGTGGGGAGGGGGAGGGAAAGGAGTTTGTAAGCCGCTCTGAGACTCCTTTGGGAAGTGAAGGGCGGGGTATAAATCCAATTATTATTATTATTATACTAATTCAAACTATTGGCCCATCAAGGGTGGCATTGTCTATTCAGACTGGCAGCGACTCTCTGGGTTCTCCAGTAGAGATCTTTCTCATCACCTGCTGCCTGGTCCTTTTAGCTAGAGATCCCAGGGGTTGAAGCTGTTGGAGTAACTCAGCATGCCTGGACTTTGGGTGTGTGTGGGGGGTGCTACACCACTCTAAGGGCGATTTCTCACTAGAACTGCCTCGCAGCACAGCGCCGTTTGCCCCAACACAAACATGTCAATTTCACACCCGAGGCTGCGGGGCTGCATTTGACTCCTTCGCCCGATTTCCTCCGCAGTTTCATGATCCTCAAAAACCAGGATCACGAAACTGCAGAGGAAATCGGGCAAAGCCCCGAGTCAAGATGCAGCCCCGGAGCTTCAGGTGTGAAATTGACATGTTTGTGTCGGGGCAAACGGTGGCTGTGCTGCGAGGCAGCTCTAGTGAGAAATCGCCCAACGTGTGTATAGGCGTTATCTCCTTGAATGGGGTGCCTCTCTTGGTCTTAACCTGGGAGATGCCCTCTGACCCCTCTCCCTCCTTTGCCCTCTCCCTCTCTCAACATGGCCTTCCATGGAGACGCATGTCTCTGCAGTTCTCCCCTGTAGAGATAATGCCCTCATACTCTCACACACACCATGCAGGACGAGCTGGGCATTTGTGATAGACAGGGGTCATTTCGTAGAAAAAGAGGTGCAGGAGCTCATTAGCATAACTCATTAGCATAACTTATTTGCATATGCCACACCCCCTGACATCACCGGAAGTTCGTCAGAGGGCAACACCCACCACTCAGGCTCCACTGGAGTGTTTTGGATTGCTCGCTATTGCAGGGGGGAATGCAGAGATGTGCCCTCACAGAGGAGGGAGAGCTTGTACCTGAAGGCGGGCCAGGGGGGCTCTGCAACTTACCTGGCTGCTTCTTGCTACTCGTGGCCCAACTGAGGGCTGCTGGGAGCAGAACCCCCTGGGCTCCTTACTGCCGGAGCTCCGCTGCTGTGCGCTCCCGCAGGAACTGACCCCTGGTGAAAGAGAAAGCATTCTCTCCCCTTTCAACTGCAATCTGAATGCGAACTGGATCTACTTGAATGAATGTAACTTTACCCCCCCCCCTTTTTTACAATATCCTTCTTGGGAGATTTATTTACTGCGCTCAGCACCATGCTTCTACGACTGGGCAAAACTCTGCTATATGAACCAAATATCCCAATACCTTCTGCATGCCAAAATAGATGATTCACGACTGAGTCACAGATCCTTCCCCCAACTTCTAACAGCAGCCTGACTTCTAATGTCTTTCCAGCATCGGTAGGCCATGGGTTAGCCGTGTGGCTTCCCATTCTTCATGCTCTTTCAGAGGGGTCATTTCTTTCAGGAGCGCAGAAAAGTGGAGCTCCAGCAGTAAAGAGCCCAGGGGGCAGGCACATGCAACAAGCCCCACCCCCTGCCCCTAGCAGCCCTCAGTCAGAGCAAAAACAAGCCAGGTAACATGCAGAGCCCCCCCCGGCCCCCCCAGTCCAAAACAGTCCAGTGGCACCTTTAAGACCAAGTTTTATTCAGGCACAAGCTCTCCCTCCTCTGTGAGGGACAGATCTGCATGTCCGCCCCCCCCCCAATAGCTAGCAATCCAAAACAGTCCAGTGGAGCCTGAGCGGTGGGTGTTGCCTCCTGACACACTTCCGGTGATGTCAGGGGGTGTGGCATATGCAAATAAGTTATGCTAATGAGTTATGCTAATAAGCTCCTGCACCTCTTTTTCTATGAAATGACCCCTGCTCTTTCATGATACAAGCCCCCCTCCATTCACCTCAAAACGTCCTACTGATTCTGGTAATGCCAGGAAATATCCAGGCTCCTCCTGGAGGCTTGTAACCCTGAGTGTCATAGGCAGTGTGGACATCATCAGGGTCATTAGTGCCCCACGTGGCTGATAGCACCAGTTCATTTTTAAGAGAAAGGTTACGGGCAATGCTCCCTCTAAGCTGTGGAGTCCTCTGAGCCAAAATCCTACTTTGTGAGCTCCTGGAGTTAAAGTTGTTAGCGAGCGATTTTGGCTTTGGCATAAATCAGTTTGCTCTGGAGTCCTCCTTCCCGAGCGAAGACAAAAATCTGTGAGCCAGAGGCCAAAGAACTGTGAGCTGGCTCACGCTAACTCAGCTTAGAGGGAACACTGGTTACAGGTGGTCACGGTGTTGGATGTTAGTAAAGGTAAAGGTTCCCTTGCTCGAAAGCCAGTCGAGTCCGACTCTAGGGTTGTGGTGCTCATCTCCGTTTCAAAGCCAAAGAGCCAGCGCTGTCCGAAGACGTTTCTGTGGTCATGTGGCCGGCATGACTACACACCAAGGTTGGATGTTAGTTCACACCTGAAGGGTGCGGCCTCCTTTGGAATAGTCCATACAGTTCTGGTCCCCATATCTCAAAAAGCAGACTGAAGATCCGGAAGAAGTGCAGAGGAGGGCAACCAAGATGACTAGGGGGTTGGAGCACCTTCCCTTTGAGGCAAGGCTGAAGAGCAGTGTTCCCTCTAAGCTGAGTGAGTGTGAGCCAGCTCACAGTTTTTTAGCCTCCAGCTCACACATTTTTGTCTCAGCTCAGGAAGGAGTGCTCCAGAGCAAATTAATTTAGGCAGTAGCCAAATCGTTCACTCCAGGGGTCATTTCGTAGAACAAGAAGTGCAGGGGCTCATTAGCATAACTCATTAGCATAACTCATTTGCCTACGCCACACCCCCTGACATCACCAGAAGTGTGCCAGAAGGCAACGCCCACTGCAACTTACCTGGCTGCTTCTTGCGCCTCATGAACCGGGGCTGCTGGGAGCAGGGGGTGGGGCTTGTTGCATGTGCCCGCCCCCTGGGCTCTTTACTGCCGGAGCTCGGCTCCTGTGCACTCCTGCAGGAAATGACCCCTGGTTCACTCACAGTTTTAATGCCAGTAGCTCACAAAGTAGAATTTTGGCTCACAAGATTCCACAGCTTAGAGAGAACATTGCTGAAGAGTCTGGGACTTTTCAGTTTAGAAAAGAGACGACTAAAGGGGGGACATGACAGAGGTTTAGAAAATCACGCATGGGGCGGAGAGAATGGACCAAGAATTCTCTCTCTCTCTCTCTCTCTCTCTCCCCCCCAAAATATTAGAACTCGAGGGCATTCAGTGAAGCTGATGGGCAGTGGGTTCAGGACGGACAAAAGGTAACACCATTTTACACAGAGAGTTCAGAACTCTGTTCTAATCTTCACTCGGTAAGAGGTATTTTAAAAATGTTGCACTTTTGAACTTCTCTTTCACATTGTTATCGATCTCGGTTCCCGAATTACCTTGTATTTGTTATTACATAAGAACATAAGAGATGCCAATGTTGGATCAGGCCAAAGGCCTATCCAGTCCAACACTCTGTGTCACACAGTGGCCAGAAATACCAGTACCATCAGGAGGTCCACCAGTGGGGCCAGGACATTAGAAGCCCTCCCACTGTTGACCCCCCCCACAAGCACCAAGAAGACACAGCATCCCTTGCCCCAGAGTCCCTATC
>NW_015161506.1:163506-171279 GCF_001447785.1 Gekko japonicus
TCTACCTGCTCTTTCCCATGCATAATCTTATAAACCTCAATCATGTCACCCCTCAGTCGTCGTTTCTCCAAGCTAAAGAGCCCTAAGCGCCTTAACCGTTCCTCATAGGGAAAGTGTTCCAACCCTTTTATCATTCGAGTTGCTCTTTTCTGCACTTTCCCCAAAGCTATAATATCCTTTTTAAGGTGTGGTGACCAGAACTGCACACAGTATTCCAAATGAGGTTATTATGGTTCCGAACTGGTTTCTAAGTCCCCTCGGTGGCTTTATTGCTTTGTTTGTGATTTGTTCGTTGGAAGATTTGAAAATTAAAAAAATATATATTTTAAAAATTCCACAGAGAGTGATTCAAATTTGGAATTCGCTGCCAGAGGATGTAGTGATGGCGTGAAAAGGAGATTAGAGGGCTTCATGGAGGAGAAGTCTGGCAATGGCTACTCGCCACATTGACTGAGGGGAACCTCCATGTTCAGAGGCACTAATCCTCTGGATCTCAGAGCCAGGAGGCGACATCAGGGGAAGGCATCAGCCTCTCTGCCCTCTTGTTGGCCCTCCAGACCAGAGGAGCTGGTTGGCCACTGGGTGAGACAGGATGCTAAACCAGATGGACCTTTGGTGTGACCTAGCAGGGCTCTTCTTGTGTTCTTATGAAGGCCTCACTTCCCTGTTGTTGCCCCTCCAGGGGAACTGGTTGGCCACTGTGTGAGATGGGGATGCTGGACTAGATGGACCACTGCTCTGATCCAGTAGGGCTCTTATGTTCTTATGAAGGCCTCATCCTCCTTGCCTTGTTGTTGGCCCTCCGGGGGAACTGGTTGGCCACTGTAGGAGATCGGATGCTGGACTAGATGGACCACTGCTCTGATCCAGTAGGGCTCTTATGTTCTTATGAAGGCCTCATCCTCCTTGCCTTGTTGTTGGCCCTCCGGGGGAACTGGTTGGCCACTGAGTGAGACTGGATGCTGGACTAGATGGACTACTGCTCTGATCCAGCAGGGCTCTTCTTAAGTTGTTATGAGGGCCTTGGCCTCTATGCCCTGTTGTTGGCCCTCCAGAGGAACTGGTTGGCCACTGAGTGAGACCACATGCTGGACTAGATGGACCGCTGGTCTTCTCCAGTAGGGCTTTTCTTACATTCTTATGTTCTTAACAGAACTCCATTCCACAAAGATCGGCATCTGTATTTCGCTGCCCGGTTGCACAGGTGTAAAAGATACAATCCAGTTTGGGAACCGGCTTCGGGTTTCAGCGCACCAGAATAAAGGCACACATTGAGGAAGCCAGAGAGACCCACCGACGTCTCCTGGGGACCCGACTCCCCAAATGGATGAAGTCTGAAAAATCCAAAAATAGCTTTCACAGATGCGTGAGTCGAGTACTGGACCCTGGTGAGTCATGCGTAAAGTTCCACGGGGGGGGGGGGGGGGGGGGCTCCAATGCAAACTCCAGCCTTCAGCTTCGTTCCTTTTCAGAGGTGGCTTCCTTCATCCTCGGCAAAAAATAAAATAAAATTGATATGCCCATGCCAAAATAAACGGCCTATTGAATAATTCGGCCTCGAGCAGGAAGCAAGAACTCTGACCTTCGGCAGTGTCCTTATTGCCGATCCATGTCTGTAATTCCCAGCCATTTACCAGGAGCTTTAGTTTGGGGGGGAAAACACAGGGGGAAAAAAAAGATTTCGCCTTTATTACTTTCATTCATCATCATTAACTCGTGCCATGTGGCGTAGAGGAAGGAATGACATATTTCTGCAATTAGATTCAGTATTTTTGCATGAAAAAAACCGAGCTGTTACGGCAAATGCGGCTTTTCGGGACCAGGAGTAAGTCGAAAAGGAAGCAGGGGCTGCGATACGGGTGATGGAAACGAAGTGTATTAAAATCTATATTTTAAGAACGAGGCGTTTTTTACAAAGTTGTGGCAAGATAGAGACTTATCGGCTAGAACTACTGTGCATCTGGTTTGCCCTGGAAGGTGGGGGGGGGGGAAACACTGTTATCCGTTTCCGAGGGTAAATTTTGCACATGGATTTTGAAGCGGTTCTTGCTTCAACCGGAGGTTTAAAAAGCATATGGAAAACCTATGCTGGCAAGAATGCTCCTTTACATTACAAAACCTCAGCCTTGGTCCATCAAAGCCAGTATTGTCTACTCAGACTGGCAGCAGCTCTTCAGGGTCTCGGGTGGAAGTCTTTCACATCACCTCTTACCTGGATCTTTCACTGGAGATGCCAGGGATTGAACCTGGGACCACCGCCATGGCCCCTCTCGCACCCTGAGACTCTGGAGAGCCGCTGCCAGTCTGAGTTGGCAATACCAACTTTGATGGACGAAGGGTCTGATTCAATATAAGGCAGCTTCATGTGTTCATGTGAGGCTGAGGTCTTTCACATCACCTGTCAGGCTGGGAGCAGCTCTCCTGGATGTCAGTATTGTCTACTCGGACCGGCAGCGGCTCTCCAGGGTCTCAGACTGAGGTCTTTCACATCACCTACTGCCTAGTCTTTTTTAAGTGGAGAGGCCGGGGATTGAACCTGGGACCTTCTGTATGTAAAGCGGAGGCTCTTCCCCTTAGCCACAGCCCCTCACCAATGTTCTCCTGGTCCTAAAATATCAGCAGCCCAGTGCTAAAGTACTGCCTGCTGGCAGTGGTACGGGGGCTAGATGACCACAAAACTTCTCATCTAGCCTCAAACTTGACAACTATATTACAGGACAAAAGTATTTTGACTTCCAACAGTATGGAATAATTTAACTGATCAGGAAGTTCTAAAGCAGACTAGAATAAAGGTGATTAATCTTGATCGGGCTAGTCCTTTAGCTCGAGCAAGGCGTGTATGTTCTACTCTTGCCTTGGGTAGTCCTCCTCCGGAATCTCTTCCTCCATATACTAGATCCCTAAAAACACCTAGTTATAGACGTGTTTCCACTCTTGCTAGGCGTAACTCTTTTCACCATGCTGAGTTAACAGGTCGCTTTTCTCACGTCCCATACTCAGACCGCCTATGCAACTGTGAGACTGGAGCTGTGGAAACGCTTGGCCATCTTCTATTATGATGTCATCAGTGGTCAACTCCTAGATCAATTTGGATCACTCCAGTTTTTACCAAACACCAATTACCTAAGAACATAAGAACATAAGAGATGCCAATGTTGGATCAGGCCAAAGGCCCATCCAGTCCAACACTCTGTGTCACACAGTGCCCAGAAATACCAGTGCCATCAGGAGGTCCAGCAGTGGGGCCAGGACATTAGAAGCCCTCCCACTGTTGACCCCCTCCCAAGCACAGAGCATCACTTGCCCCAGAGTCCCTATCTATACCTTGTGGCTAATAGCCACTGATGGACCTCTGCTCCATATGCTTATCTAATTCCCTTTTGAAGCCGTCCATGCTTGTAGCTGCCACCACTTCCTGTGGCAGTGAATTCCAAGTGTTAATCACTCTTTGGGTGAAGAAGTACTTCCTTTTATCCGTTCTAACCCGACCGCTCAGCAATTTCATGGAGTGCCCACGGGTTCTTGTATTGTGAGAAAGGGAGAAAAGTACCTCTTTCTCTACCTGCTCTGTCCCATGCATAATCTTATAAACCTCAATCATGTCACCCCTCAGTCATCGTTTCTCCAGGCTAAAGAGCCCTAAGTGCCTTAACCTTTCCTCCTAGGGAAAGTGTTCCAACCCTTTTATCCACTTTTTACCTACTGAACTCTGGGTGGTCCCCTATCTGTTGGCAGATACTAATCCTGAAACCACTTGTTCACATGGGAAGTGACTCCATCAACCCAGCAACTTCCAGGAGACACTCTGGTATTTGAGCAAAAAAACTCTATGGTAGAAGCCGGTTTTACCATAGAGTTTTTGCCCAAATACAATAGCGTCACCGGGAAGTCACTGACATGATGACGTCACTTTCTGTGTAATGCTGGAGCTGTGGCCTAGGTCTTCTTCTTTCTTACTTGTAAGTCCCCCCTATCCCCACAGGTATGTGTGTACGGGAGAATTTGGGGAGTAGACATTTGGGGTGCCTGTCTCAAAGTGCTTAGAACTCCTATTTCAGCCACTATTGTGGGACACTTTAAGGTGTAAGTGGTTCTACTCTCTTTGCACCTTAAAAAAATCTTTTGGGAAACACCGTCAAAGCATTGCTCTTTTTAAAAATGCACATTTCCCTCCTGTAAATGGCAAATAACACAGGAATTCCCATTTTTTGAATTGCAAAATTGGGTGGCCATTGAAGGGTTAAACCTGCCCTCCCTGGTCTGTGCTTCCTTGAGGCTGACTGAGGCTGAGTGATCCTGCAGCTGAGTGAGGCTGAGTGATCCTGCAGCTGGATAAATGGAAAAGTGCAATCTTTGTCTGGTTTGATTGAGCCTTGGGGTCTGGTCACCACCATCTTCTCTTTGGTGGCCAGTTTGGTGTAGTGGTTAGAAGTGCAGACTCTAATATGGGAGAACTGAATCCCCCACGCCTCCACATGCAGCTGCTGGTGTGACCTTGGGTCAGTCACAAGTTCTTTCAGAGCTGTTCTCTCAAGGGCAGTTCTCGAGAGAGCTCTCTCAGCCCCACCTACCTCACAGGGTCTCTGTTGTGGGGAGGGAGAGGGAAAGGAGTTTGTAAGCCGCTCTAAGACTCCTTTGGGTAGTGAAGGGCGGTGTATAAATCCAATCTTTTCTCTCTTCTTTTATCTCACAGGGTGTCTGTCGTGGGGAGGGGAAGGGAAACGAGGTTGTAAGTCACTCTGAGACTCCTTTGGGTAGTGAAGGGCAGGGAATAAATCCAATCTCTTCTTCTTCTTCTTTTACCTCACAGGGTGTCTGTTGTGGGGAGGGGAAGGGAAAGGAGTTTGTAAGCCGCTCTGAGACTCCTTCGGGTAGTGAAGGGCGGGATATAAATCCAATCTCTTCTTCTTCTTCTTTTACCTCACAGGGTGTCTGTTGTGGGGAGGGGAAGGGAAAGGAGTTTGTCAGCCGCTCTGAGACTCCTTCAGATAGTGAAGGGCGGGGTATACATCCAATCTCCTCTCCTCCTCCTCCTTCTCCCCTGCGGCACATTGAAGTAGCTGGCGAAAGCTTCATGCGGTATTTTGAGGGACGTTAATGAACACGAGGGCCATTAATGAGCACTTCAGTGAACATGACCTTATGCTCTGTTTAGGTCCAGGAAAAAGAGCTCTCTGTAGGACTACAAGCTCTGGGTCGGGAAAGACCTGGAGAGTGCGGGGGTGGAGCCTGTGAAAGGCAGGCTTTTGGGAGGGGCAGGGCCTCAAACACGGTAGAATGCCCATAGAGCCCACCTTCCAAAGTGACCATTTTCTCCAGATGAACTGACCTCTGTCACCTGGAGCTCAGTTGTAATAGTGGGGGATCTTCAGCTACTGCCTGGAGGTGGGCAATACTAGTGCTCTGCTTTTCTTCTGCTTGTCAGGCAGGGAATGCCAGAGCTGAGGAAGGAGCTCTTCAGGATAAAATGATTAATTTACTTCCAGAATTATTATTATTATTATCATCATCATTATTATTAGAGGAGGAGGAGACTGGATTTATACCCCGCCCTTCACTACCCAAAGGAGTCTCAGACTGGATTACAATCTCCTTTTCCCTCCCCACAACAGAAACCCTGTGAGGTAGGTGGGGCTGACAGAGCTCTTTCGAGGACTGCCCTTTTTAAAAAATAATTTTTATTGCTTGTATATCTAATACTACATACTACAAACTACAAATACAGAGTAAGTTAAAGGTAAAGGTCTCCCTTGCTCGAAAGCCAGTCGAATCCGACTCTAGGGTTGTGGTGCTCATCTCCGTTTCAAAGCCGAAGAGCCAGTGCTGTCCGAAGACGTTTCCGTGGTCATGTGGCCGGCATGACTAAACACCAAGGCGCACGGAACGCTGTTACCTTCCCTCCAAATTGGTCCCTATTTATCTACTTGCAATTTCTTGCTTTCGAACTGCTAGGTTGGCAGGAGCTGGAACTAGAGACGGGAGCTCACTCCGTCTTGCGGCACCCGGGTCTTGAACTGCTGAACTACTGACCTTCCACAGCCTGCAGTTCAGCGTCTCAACCACTTGAGCCACACCAGTCGAATCCGACTCTAGGGTTGTGGTGCTCATCTCCGTTTCAAAGCCGAAGAGCCAGTGCTGTCCGAAGACGTTTCCGTGGTCATGTGGCCGGCATGACTAAACACCAAGGCACACGGAACGCTGTTCCCTTCCCACCAAAGTGGTACGTATTTATCTACTTGCAATTTCTTGCTTTCGAACTGCTAGGTTGGCAGGAGCTGGAACTAGAGATGGGAGCTCACTCCGTCATGCGGCACACTCGGGTTTTGAACTGCTGAACTACTGACCTTCCACAGCCTGCAGTTCAGCGTCTTAACCCCTTGAGCCACCGCAGAGTAGCAAGGCTTAATAATATCCTAATTTTCGCTTTTGATATTTCCCTGTTAATTATGCTTACAGTATATTATTTTACTTTCAAATATGAAGTATTCAGATAAAAAAGACAAATATTAATTAATTATAGTAACACATATGAGCATTTTTATGTATTATGCAAAGATTAACAAAGAAGAATCTCAGGTCTTCATTCAAGTGGCTTCTTCCTTTTACGTTTCTTCTTCTTCTGCCAGGGGATTTTAACCTTATATGATCTAGGAGCAGCTACTCCCAGTTCAGAGTCAGAGTCAGAGTTAAAGGTTTCACCCAACGATACAGAGGTAGAAGAGGAGCTGTCACTGCTTGTCTCCAGTTGTTCATTTTTTTTCTTCTGTAGCCTTCTCTTCCCCTGCTTTTTCTTTTTCTTTCGCTGGGCTTTGTTGCTGATTCAGAAACAACTCAGCTTTAATAAGAGAGTCAATCTTTTCTTTTCCCCCCTTTATAGTGGAATACAAGTCCTTCTGGTAAAATCCATCGATACTGAATGGCGTTTCCTTGAAGAAATGTTGTAATATTTCTGCATTGCTTCCTCCTCTTTCGTATTTCAAATGGAACATCTTTCAAAATTTTAATTTCTTCTTCTTGAATTTTTAACACTGTCCCAGTAGATGATTTAAGTAACAAATCTCTTGTTGATCTTTTTGCAAATTTAACAAATATTTCCCCTGGAAGATTATTTTTCTTAATACTTCCCCTGGAAGATTATTTTTCTTTACAAACTGTTCTGTAGACCATGACCATATCCGCTTGTATTTTTTCAGGTTTACTGTTGATCAGAGGAGCCAGTGCTTCTCTTAGTATCTCTTTCAAATTCTCATCTTTCCTTTCTGGAACACCTTGGAATCTTAAAACATAGAGTGATCTTTCCACTTGTAGTAATCGTTTTTCTGAAGCTCTTTCTTTGTCTGCTACATCCATTCTTTGGTCCAATGCTTTGTTCTTACATTCAACCTTTTTCAGCTTTTGAGCTGTCTTCTCTGATTTTACTTTAGTCTCTTTCAGTTCTTTCTGCAGGACATCAAAGTTCTTGTTGAGATTCGTCATCGGATCCAGCAGGGGGCGCAAGGCTTCAGAAATTGTGCCAGCCATATCGGATGTAGTTTCCGGTCTTGTGACTGGTGATGCTGTACTGGCAGTTCCTGTAGTCAATTTGCCCCTGGGCACCATTTCCCCCCTCGCCGAGACATTGTTTACTTTAAGGTAAACATTTTTAAAGTTCTAGGATTCTTCTCTGCAGTATACCGTAGAGCCCACTGCGCTCAGAGTAAATTGGGTGGGTTTCTAACAGTAGAGTGTTCGGCTTGGCTTCTAATTTTGTCTAGGGTAGTGTTTCTCCTCCCC
>NW_015161507.1:0-5084 GCF_001447785.1 Gekko japonicus
TCTTTAGCCGAGGTCTGTTGTCTCCTGGGCTGTCGCTAGAGTGCACCTTTCTGGGGCAGGAGGCTGTCTCCTGAATATATTATATGGTAAATTCAGACGGAATGGAGGCTGATGTTTTCTGGGACTGGGAACTGGGCTCGGCAACTGGCCATTCACACATTCATGTATGCAGGTCAAATGCTGGCTTAGTTCTGTTTTGCTCCCTTCTGCATAGGGTGAATTGTCCACTATTTTAAATGAATACGTTTTCAAACATCTTTTATGATTCATCTCGAATCCCCCCCTCCCCCCGGCCGCAAGAAACTGGACAAGCTTTTAACAAAGTTGCAGAGCTCATTTTTGGAGAGAGATTAGATGTCCAGGAGATATTAGATCTCCAGGATATTAGATGTATGTGTATTTTGGGGGAAGCAAAGTGACTTTCAAGCCATTTCTGCCTCATTGAAAAGTCCTGCCTGCTTCAAAAAGCCTTTAAATTTCTGTGCTGCCAAATTTGCAAGCATCAGAATAGCATTTTCAAGGCTCAGCAAAATATATCTGAGGCAAGGAAACCATTCTTGATACTGAAGGATGTTGGTTGCCTGGCTGAGTTCCATAAGAAAAGTCTCTGTGTTCTTCTGCCAGAGGTGGCTAATGAGGAGTCCATTTTTCCTGCCCAGGGTAGATCATGCCTAAAGTTTGATAGATCAATGTTGGTAACTCCAGTACAGAAGAGGCCCCAACTGGTAACATTGCAGGTTTTTTAAAATTTGCCACTGAGGATACCACAGCAGGCATTAGTGTTTGCAGCAGTGTTAATAAGTTGTTTCCACAGGAGCAGGGTGGAGGTGTTAATTAAATACCAAGGATATTCCAGTCAGTTCTAGCTTGATCCTGGCCATCTCCACATGGGTTATCTGCCCCGTGTTCAACACTTTGCTTAGTGGGTTTCCCCCCCTTTTCCCAACTGCATTCGTGCACCTCCTGTAACCAGCAGCCCCTGCCCTGCAATAGGGGTGGTCTTTCCCAAAAGAGGGACACCCCAAAATGACCTCTGAACCCCCAAAAGCAGTGCCGTCATAAAGCCAGGCTTGGCTTAAACAGTGGCTTTTGCTGGGAGACTAAGAGAATCTCATTTCTGATTTAAACACAGCCAAAGACAAGTGAAGACCACAGGTCTAGCTGCACTGTCAAACATCCTCCATGCAAGCACACACACACACCCCTTCTGCTATCAGCTCAGTCCATAAGGACTAGAATGGGCAAACCTGCTGTTGCCTGCTGGTCTACTGACCAGATGACCAGTCTTTTGTCTGTCAAATGTACAGGCAGGCAGGGACAAAGAGCCTCTGGCATATGACATTGTCATGAATGGAGTATGTTGCATGTTTCCTGCCCCCCAATCCTGTCTCCATATCTTTGTCTAAAATATCTGCATTCTGTATTCATTTTTTAAAAACAAATAATCAGAGGTTGGGTGGATCAGAAATGTCCTTCCTGGGATACGGAAAACGCTTGAACAGCCATAGTGATCCATGCAAACCCCCCCAAACAGGAACAAAATCCATGTAATTCCTTTTATCAGGAACAGCCAGCTTTGGAGCACAGCAGAGGTCTTCATCATGCCTGGATGTTGTGACCTTTAAAAAGAGTTTTTTTGGGCCGTTAAATCACAGCTGACTTACGGTGACCCCATGGGGTTTTCAGTGCAAGAGATTATCAAAGCAGGTTTGCTATGGCCTGCCTGTGCGTCACGACCCTGGTATTCCTTGGAGGTTTCCCATCCAAATCCTTGCCAGGGCCAACCTTGCTTAACTTCTGAGACTGAGCCAGCCTGGGCTATCCGGGTCAGGGATTTTAAAAAGAGAGAAGGGTGGAAATCAGATTCTTCAGGCCATGATATGAAGGTCCGATCTCTCGTTCTTCGTATGAAGAATGCAAGCAGGCCGTTGGCTTCACTGTATTGCTGGCGTGATGTCATCTTACAGCACAATCACGGGAAGCTGTATTCAGTCCATGCCCTCCGATCTTTGTTCTTTCATTGAAACCTTAAAAACATAGTTCTTGCCGGTCAAGGAATACAGCTGCCCAGCAAGCTGAAAACAATGGGAAGCACTGTAGGGTCTCAGTCTTTTGTTCAGAGTCAATTAAATCTAAATTACGTGGTGTTGCCTGTTTTGAGAGGTGCCTCAGTTCTGGATTAAGAGCCAGTAGACACGCTCAACCCATTTTGTGCCTCTGCTCATTTCCAGGTGATTCCGATGTTATTGTAAAGGCATTCTCTCGTGGTCCTGGGTGGGGCAGTCTGGGAGAAGCTCCTCCTCAGAGGCCGGGTTAGGGTCTCTGAAGTTTGGGATTCCTGGAGGGGGGGAGGGGCTTCACTCCCTGGCCCCAGTCTGGGCCCTGCCTGCAGGGCTCTTAGGTGCTGCCGACTGTGATCTCTCAGAGGGCACTTGAGCCCCAGAGCAGGTATGCTGATACGACCCTAACGGGCTTCTTTGCTTCAGTTGTGGTTATTTCCTGAAGTGGTGGGCCTCTCTCAGAGGTCTTCACGCTGTTCTCTGTATGGTTTGTTGGGGGGAGTTTTTGGGGACCATTTTGCAGGAGATCCATTTTCACATTTGATCCTTTCTGGAGAGGGAGTTGTGTTGCTTCAGGACCAGACTGGGGCCCGGGAGCAAAGCCCCTCCCCTCCAGGAATCCCAAATTTCAGTGCCCCTCCCGGCTTCCAGGTTGGAGCTTCCCCCCACGGGTAGAGACTGCCCCACCCCAGGACCACCGAGAAGGAGGATTCACAGTACGTGAGACTCCTCTTCCCTTCCAGTGTGAGATTTTTAACCAAAGAAACCTGTGGCTGAAATAGCCATTGTTCTTTTTCTCTCCCTCACGGTTCTCTGCTCAGGATGGGATGTGGGAGGAAATAGATTGTGTCCCTGTGGGTGTTTATTGTGTACTTTGCCTTGCCTTCTCTTGAAGCACGCAGGAAGACTGCTTCATGTTTTGAAAGGGCAGGAGGAGGCAGGAGAGCCTGTTGACCAAGGAGAGGGTGGCAGAGGTGGGAGGAGGCCATGACTGGCAGGAGAAGGGAACCAAATGGGCCAGAGGGTGAACCCCCCCCCCACGCTGATGCCGTTTCTCTTCTTGTCTCCTCATTTCCCCCCCAACAGCAAATGTGACTCTGGATCCAGACACGGCCTATCCCGAACTCATCCTGTCTGAGGGTCAGAAAAGCATGAGACCAGGAGAAAAAGCTCAAGCCCTGCCCGACAATCCTGAGAGATTTGAAGAGTACTCTATTGTGCTGGGCCGTGAGGGATTCACAGCAGGCCGCCATTTCTGGGATGTCCTCATGGGAAGTGAGGAAGACTGGGCTGTGGGAGTGGCCAGAAAGTCTGTGGGGAGGAAGGGAGGCTTTATCTGGAGTCCTGAGGAAGGGATCTGGGCTGTGGGGAAGTGGGGTGGTGGTTACTATGCTGCCACAGAAGGCCCTGATCCTCCCCTGACCCTGACCGGGGAGCTGAAGAGGATCCGAGTGTGCCTGAACTACGCTGGGGGTCGAGTGGCCTTTTTTGACGCTGACCGAGCAGCTCTTCTCTACGAGTTCTCTGGAGCCTCCTTCCCGGGAGAGACCCTCCTGCCCTTCTTTTACGTGTATAAAAAAGGCCACCTCAAAATATTTTCCTAAGACCTTTTCTTCACGCCAGGACCATCAATAAGAAAATATGATTCCTCAAGAGTCCCCCTTTTTTTTTGAGTCCTGTAAAGGCCTCTCCTGTTTCCAGCCACCAAAACTGACTTGAGTAAAACTGAGACATTTTTTCCCTCCATTCCTTTGTTGTTGTTGTTATTTCTCAAAGTGACAGTAACACCTTTCACATTGTGAAGAATAGCAGCCTTTTTCTAAAGGAGAGCCCCAAACAGACCCCCTGGGCCCTCTCCAGCCTCCATTCTCTCTCTCTCTCTCTTTTTATTTATATGTGGCATATGCATGTATGTGTGTGTGTGCACTTGGAAGTCATAGCAACCTCTGTTGACTGACCCCTCCTGGGGGCCTGGAGGATATTAAGAGAGGTGGCTGATATTTCAAGGAGGCCTACCATCCAAGAACTTGCCAGAGTTGACCCTGCTTAGCTTCTGAGATCTTGGGCTTGCCTGGGCTATCGAGGTCAGGGCCAGCCTCCGGTCTTCTCAAGCAGAAGAGGAACCACTGCAGGGCCTGTAGAGGAAAAAGGGGCCCTGCATGTTTCAGTTACTATTCAGGAATTCCTCTTTAGTGGGCACCATCTGTTAGGATTTGCCTGTGTTCAACCTGCCCTTTCTGAAGGGCACTAAAGGTCCTGCCCCTATCCAAATTGCTCTGTTCACAGCATTCCCCCCCCCAGTTATAGCAGAGACTGAAAAGATGTTACACTTATTATAAAGTTACGTTACCTTGAAAGCTCTGCTGCTTGAATTGGGGTGGTTTTTTTTGAAGGGAGAAGCCATTTCAACAACCCAGAGAGAGTGCCATCGTTTGCTGGCTTGGTCCATCCACAACTGCAGTTGGACAGAAAAATCAGGAGATGGATTTTCCTACCCAGGGTCCTGCTGGGCAATGTTTGCATTAAGGTTTCTCTACCTGTTGTTTTTGTGCCTCTTTTCAAATCACTATAGGCCCTTTTCATCCGCACAGCCGTCTCCCTCTCCTTTGTGTTTCCAAGGAACTGGGTGCTCCTATTTTATCCTCACCATGGCCCTGAGAGGGAAGTTAGGCCCAGAGCAAGTGAGCGTCGTCCTGGAGAGTTTGGGTGCAGAGCTGGGGATGGTGGCGTCTGGGGAGGGACCAGAGGGGGCATAATGCCATAGAGTCCATCCTCAGAAGCGGCCATTCTCTCCAAGGGAACTGATTTATGTTTGTCTGAAGATCAACTGTAGTTCTGGGAGATACACACAGACCTCATCAGTTCAAGTCTGCTATGCTCTGCAACGCACTGGCTCTCAGCTGTGACAGTCATACTTATGTGTCGTCTACATTTCAGGAAAATGTGTTGATAACAAGCAGGGGACCCATGAGACTTGCAGCTGGGGGGGGGGCACTCAGCCGCCACCCTGTCCACCTAATTTGC